>NW_026606067.1:22865000-22927500 GCF_029834395.1 Sorex fumeus
AATCAATGCTCATTTTAAGGCTTAAGATAAGGATACAGCACACATGTATATTTGCTCCACTAGCAAATATATAATACACATAGATTATTGCTTCCACATATACAACTGTTTTTGCAAATGCTACCAAAATATACCTTACTTTACCCTCTACTTTGATCCAACAAAATTTTTCCAACAAAATTTCAGACCTTATCCTTTCAGATTCTGATGACTTTCTTCACTCTTGTGCGTGGCACACAGTATAGACTCAACTGTCATTATTTTTTGTGGTACTCCAGGAATGAGCATTTGTTTTCAATGTCTTGTTATCTTGAGAATGCCTTCATGAATAAAAGAGAGGAGTCCCTGCTTCTCACGGGTTTCTAAGTTCATCAGCATGGCAAAGTCTTCCTCAAGGCTGACCAAGTTGATGAAAAGCGCCTCTGTCAACTTGTGTACTGTCCACTTTGACTACATCAAGGGAAGCACTAGATGTTAAAGTGTTAGGAGAGATGGGAGAGTGAAACCCATTGCCCTCTCATGTGAACTGCACTTGTCCATTTTGACTTGTTAAAGATGGAATCTCAATCCATCGAGTCCCCTCTTCTCCTATTAAGAGCAACTTGGAACTCATTTTTGTATGGTTAAAGAATGTTGGTGTGAATCTTGGTTGGTTTGTATCTTTTGCCTGTATTTTTACTGAGGTGTAGGAGAGCTCTGTTGGGTAAGTATGGCAGTTTCAATATTTTATTCTAGCTCTTATTATTCTTATCTTTAAAATTCACTTAGATTTAACCATTTGAAATTTATACAAAAGTAATGAGTGTAGTTTTCTCCAGAAAACATCCCATTAGTCTAAAACCATTTGTTATATAATACATGTTTTTCTATACTAGCTTGAATTGTCATCTTAGAAAAGTATTAAATTTTGAAATTATAAATATGCCTACACAGATTGAACTCTTTATTTACTCCAGTGTAATTGGACTCTAAAATAAAAGTCCACGCTATTTCATAAGGACCACCTCAATATTTTAATTTTAAAATTTTCCCATAAATTCAAAGAAGAATAAAGAAAGAATAAATGAAGAATATTTTCCTTTCAAACAGTACTAATTAATTTATACCCCAGCCCTCCAATATACACACACATCTGACATTCTCCTTAAAATAAAGGAATTCCGTGTTGAAGTTAACTTGGGTAGAACAAATGGCTCTATGAAGTTCATTTCTCTATAAGATTAAACTCTCTATCTACATAATTTGTCTCTTATGGGAGTTTAAGTTTGCTTCTTATAGATCTTGCATTTTTAATTAAATGTATTGTTATTTTAGATTTACATCTAACTATGTGATTATGACTATAAATTCTGTTCGCTAATATTACAGTAACTTAAAATAGCTACTTTGAAAAGTGGTATGCAGATTTCCCTCTCAGATCCTGTGCTCAGCAAGCCATCACAATTAGTGGAGTGTTCTTTCTCTCACCCACACTCGTGTCCTTCCCTCACCCACATTGATGTCCTTGTCTAACCCACAGTAGTGTCCCTCTCAATCTACATTGGTGTTCTTCCTCTCACCCACATTATGTCTTTTCTCTCACCCACATTGGTCTCCTTTCTCTCACTTCACATTGGTCTACTTCTTCTCACCCCATAAGTTGTGGCACAGAAGGGTCAGAGTGATAGTATAGTGAATAGGGCATTTACCTTTCAGGCAGCTGACCTGGGTTAAATTTCCAAAACTCCAGATGATCCTCTGACCCACTAGGTGTAAACCCTGAGGGGAGAGTCAGGAACCGCCCCCCCTGCCGCCATCACACCAGGTGTTCCCCAAACAAAACAAAACATAAGGAACTTCAGACCCCCCCCCCCAAAAGACCAAGAAACAAAGTGAATATTATAGGCAAGAAGGCCACACCATTCTCAAATGGAAAAGACCAAAGGGAAAATAGGGAATGGGGGACAAGTGTAGCTCGGGGACCCCCTAGAGATTGGGAATTACTTTAGGGGAGACAGCAACCTCATTCTATGCTCTTAGCATCCAGGGATGGTCCATGAACCAGTATAGATGTGGAATGGTTATAATCAGCTAGCTCAGAACCCCGAGAATGACAAGTACCCAGAGCCACAGACCTATTATTGGAAAGGCCATCGCAGGTAGATTGTCCACACTAGGCCTGATGGAATGAATGTTCTTCCTTCTCATGGTGTCCTCCAGTACAGAGAGGACCCATGCTGAGTTCTGTGGGCTTCAATCTAATCAGCAAACTCTATCAAACAAAGAGCTGTCTGGAGTGAGGGCTTTACAGTGACTCTCGCTGGGCACCAGCAGCAGTGCTAGATTTCATCTCTGCCCCTGTGGGATAGCAAACAGCTTCCATACTCAGGAGTCGGTTGGTAAGTCTCCCTCAAAACATCGTGAGTCTGTGACGTTTTCAATGAAAAGAAATGTGGACATTGAAGAATGAGAATGGAAAGAACAGAAAGCCTAAGATAAAACGTTTGTCTTAGGTGAAGCTGCTTTTGAAATCAGAACTTGTTTAGCTAGTCAAGGGAAAACAGCGTGAGCAAGAGCGGCTGGCTGCAAAATTACTTGAGAATGTTTCAAAAAGGATTTTCTACTACAGATAGAGTCAGATCATCTGACTTTCAAGAAGGAGAATAGGAGGTTTTTTTGAGAGCAAAACTCTCCTGAGGTCCTAGAAAATGGTTCTAGACCTGCCGACCCCCCTCTCCTGAGGCCCTGCTCTGTGCTTTGAGACAGTGCCCTTCCCTGCTTTCAGCAGCCACTGTGGGGCACTCAGTATAGAGTCTAATTCTTCATTATCCCATCTTTTGAATGAATTGGGAAGTGATTGTCTTTGCTTGATAACCTGACAGATTGCTTTGTGCCGGGTGTCAAAGGCAGAGCACCAGGGTATGCTAATTGCTGCGTGCTCTGTGCCCATTCACTCCCGCCTGCTCTGTGAAACTGGTTTGCAGCAGTTCCTATCATCAAATGCCTTTCCCTCCTAATCTCCTATTTGGTGTTGTGACACGGGATAAAGATGTTTATCTGAGAAGGAGGGAATGTGGATCAATGGGAAAAGAGGGGGAAATGGAAATGATCCTTTGGCATCAACAGCAATGGGAAATGCCATTTTAGTAAGAAAAAAACATAAAGCAACTTGATTCACTTGCATGTCTAAAATGAAATGATCTTATTGATCTCTAAAAATTCATCTTGCTAAATACTGACAAGTATAAGAATTGTCTTTGGATTCTTTCTAGGGTGGGAAATTTCAACCTGAAATTATGAAAAAAAGAAAAAAAGGAAAAGGTAAAGAAAGGAAAGGCGGGGGCGGGGTGGGGGGAGGAAGGAAAGGAAGGAGACAGTGTTTTAAATAATGTTTTTTAAACCAGAAAATTTTAAATGCTTTCTTTGCTTAGCACAATTAAGGATTCTGATGAAGGAATGTTTATTTTTGAAACTAATATTACAAATAGAGATGTAGTTTTGAAAGGCATATAACTGCGTGTGTGATATGCACACATATCTCTGTGTGTCTGTGTGTATGCATGTACACATTCAGGGAGAGTTATTCAACAGTTGTGATCTCTGGGTGGTTACATTAGGAAAGGTTTGTCTTCCCATTTTTCCTTTTTACTGTTAAAATTTTAAATTGATTTTTTTCACAATGTAACTTTTCTGGAATAACTAGGCCCATTTTTCTAACACATTTTGGGAAGGAGCTATAAAGCTCCCTGGTAAGAAATTGGGGTGACCCCAGCTGCAACTCTGAGGCAGATCTGGGGTCACTTTCCTGGGGATTCCAGGGGTAACCCAAGCCAGCTCCTCAGGTACAATGCTTCAGCCCATCCTGTCCTCATGAATGGTGCCAACCAGACCCCAGGGCTAGGAAGGAGATTGCCCACGCGAGAAAAGGTGAAGCAGACAGGGAGCCTGGGGTGTCCTGTCTCTGGGCAGAGATGTGCACTGCGTTGACAATGGGGCTGTCAGGCTCTGTCGGGCACAGCAGCACAGACTCCTTTCAGAAAAAAAAAAAAAAACGAAGAAGAGAAAGAGACAGAGACAGAATGAGATACAGTGCTGCAGAAAGCCCCGGGCTCTGAGGTGAGGCCTGTCCTAAATACTTGAACCCAGCTCTGTCCACTTCCTTTATCCACAGATGTGGTGCCTAAAGTAAGTTGCTCAACCTTCTTTGATGGAGTCCAGGTCATTCTCACTTTGCTCCCTTACTGTCCCCACCCTGACTGGTGGGACCCACTAGTCTCCTCCCAGGTTGTGGAATATCCTGGGGTACCACTACGTTGCAGGTCAGTATGTCCAGGTGTTAACAATCTGGAAATGCCCAAACATCCCAGATGTCAGGCTCTCAAGGTGACCTTGAGCAAATCCAGAGCCCTGCACACACACACACACACACACACACACACACACACACACACACACACAGCCTTCCAGCCAGAAGAAACTGTTTCTCCTGACTGGACAGTAAAGATAGGGGTGGGGGCGACAGAAAAACAGCAAGACACATTTGTTTCCTCAGAAGGATAAGGAAATCACGTTGAGAAATCATGCCTGCCCTGGGCTTGCCAGAGCGCATGTGGAGGCCTGTGTGCAGGATGGGACAGCTTTGCTTTATGGTACCCAAGGCGACTTTGCAATGTTGATGGGAACCCACATGTTAGCAGATCCCCTGCTGTCACGCCAACACACTGCCCTCTGGGGCAGGCACCAGTGGGAGCATTGTTCCAGCTGTGTGGCACTGCTTGTAACTTGGAATCCCAAGAGAACTTTGTAGCACCTGTCAGACTGGCGTAAGATGAATGAGCCGCTACTTTCCGAGCCCCATGAATACATTTCACTACAAGGAGTGGGTGGGGGCCTGGGGATGGAGTGGGCTGAATGCTTTTAAGAATCGCTTGTCCTGAGTCCCCACATCTTTCTGTTGATGTTGGGGTGTCCAGAGGCTGCTCCAGGCTCACTTCTAGGGCCTCTCTCAGGTGACCAGATGTTGCCAGGGGATCCAACTCATGTGAAATGTGCACTCCAGTTCATTGAGCTCACACTCTCTTCAGCCCTCCCAGAAGCATCTTGAAGAAGTGAACCAATAAAAATCAACTTGTGCTATAAAACCCAATCTGTGAAAAGTAAATCTCAGTCAAGTTTCAGAGATACAGGTGATCGCTCCACCCACCAGTACTCATCAGTGACAGACACTGTGCCTTGGTCCTGTCACACTGTACAAGCGCTGAACATGCAACTTCTCTGAGTGATAAAGGATCTTTCTCCCTGTCCATTTGTGATGGTTTCAAACTGACACAAGAGGTACCAGGGTAGGAAACCACAGCAAAGATGCTGAGATTCAAAGCAGCCTTTAGTAGGAGGAGCAGAGTGAGTGCAAAGGAAACAGAAACTCATTTCTCTTTATTTCTTTGGAAAGAACCTTTCCTTCTGCAAAGAAATTGTAGTGACTATTTTTTTGCACAGTTTCCACACAATTTTAGAAGTATAAATACACAGAGTTATCAACAGTCAAAAAAAATCCAAAATGTGTTAGCTGGAATTTCAAACAATTGCCAGATTGGTGGTGAAAATGTGAGTGGGTCATAATGAGACATGTCATCTCCTGCATCTGACCACAGAATATGTACCATGAAATACATTGACAACTATGACTACATAATACATCACAGCCAATAAAGCTATAGGACTGTATGATTAGGAAATCATCTACCAGAGAATGGATGTAAGCATGAATTTTTTAACTCATTTAAGAACTCATCTGTTCTCAATAGTTTAGTGGGCTTGTGTTGCCTCTCTAATTGGCTGTTTTCTTGACATAATGAACAAGTTACTTCTCTCTCCTGTGGTGTCTGGAAATGCCTTAGGAGGGAGGAAACACACATCTTGGCCCTAGTTTGTGCTCTGAGGAACTTTATATGCTCCCAGCACCAGGATGGGTGTGGAGCTCCTGAGCTCCCCCACCTCACTGCCTCACTACCTGCTTTCTGCCCCCAGAACCCGGTGTGTGCCTTGCTAAGTTCTCCCTCCTCCTGAGAGGGACCAGGATAGGCAGCAGCACTAGCCATGCCCTTCTGCCCCCACCTCACCCCACACAGTGATTGCCCTTGCAGAAGACTTGGCTTTGGGAATCATTTGTGGAGCTTTGTGGGTTTTTTGTTTGCTTTAAACCAGATCCTTCTTTTCAATGGGAGAAGCACTTCAAGCACTTTAAAAACCCTAAACCATTTTTAAACTCACCATGACTGATTTGAGGGTGCCTGGTTCATACAAAGTAGGTTTCACATGAAGTATGTGGGCATGGAGCAGGTATGTAGTATTTTGGACAGATGGTTGCATGGGATTGATAGGCCATCTGATGGTTTACAGATACTTTGCCGTTGCAGGGAATCACAACTTATTGAAAAATACAAATATATAAGATGAATATATAATGCATTTTATATAAAATGTTATATCACATATATTATATTTTATATAATATATGGTATATTATATAAAATATATACATATACATATGTATATATGTGTGCATATATGTGCATATATATGTACATAAATACATATGTATATAAAGTTTTGCTGGGGTGGTCATTCCTGTTGGTGCATAGGGACTATTTCTGGTGAGTTGCTTACAGAGATCAGGAGCTGAACCCAGGACTACTGCAGGCACATTAACCCTTGAAACCATGGCCCTACCTCTTTTGTGCACATTCTTAAAACTAAATAATAACTAAAATCATAAATTGATTCTTAGTTATTTACATCTTCAAATGTACCTCATCCAGAAATGTGTTATTATACTGTTCATTTAGAGAATTTGTCACTCTCAGTAAATTGTTATTTTTTTCCATAAACATATTGTATTTTGTGATAGGTTCTGTCCATGGACATCACTTGTGTGATTGTGATAATGTTCATTCAAATTTCCTGTGGTATTACAAAAGTCATCATTGGTGTGACTGGTGTTTACCAATGCTTACAATCATGCCATTTTCATCAACACTTCCTTTAAGTATAAGTCTCAGAGTCAATTTTCCCATCTCTGTTCAGACAGAAAATACAGAGACTCTTCCACTTGAAGAACTCTTGGCTAAGGAGAGATTTTTTTTTTAAACCCTAACTAAATTGTCAGTCACAAATATAGTCCATGCAAACAGTTACTCTTAAGTAAACTGTAACCAAACAATTTGACTACTTTTTTCTAGTAAATCATTTTGGATATTAAAAATAAGCTTATAAACTAAATATGGAAAAATTTAGCCCTGTAGCACCGTTCTCCCGTTGTTCATTGCTTTGCTCGAGTGGGCAACAGTAACGTCTCCATTGTGAGACTTGTTGTTACTGTTTTTGGCATATCGAATACATCGTAGCTTGCCAGGCTTTGCCGTGCAGGCAGGATACTCTCAGTAGCTTGCCAGGCTCTCTGAGAGGGGCGGAGGAATCGAAACAGCCTCAGCCCCGCGTTGGCCACAGGCAAGGCAAACGCCCCACCTGCTGTGCTAAATTTAAATCTATTAACTTCTATTTTTAAGGGCATAAAATATTTCTTCTAAAAGAGGGAGTAATTCTCCTTTTGGATTTCTATTATAGATTGGGGATCGAATCTGAACATCCACTCATGCAAGGCAAGTGCTCCAGTGCTGAGCTACACCCTCAGTCCTTGGGATTTTACAGAAATAAATATAATGGATATCTGTAGAATTACTTTTATGCAGAGTTTCTTTGTATAAGAAAAGTTGATGAAGGGTGTTCCTAAGTTTCCAGCTTTATGTATTTTACACATTGTGGCAAAAACTCTGAAAAGAGTATGCAGATAGAAGTCTAATTGCAAGGAGCCATGCCATTACAGCCATATAATTATGTTAAATTCCAGCATTATAAAATATCATATATCCCTGTGTATTTATGAAAATATACATAAGCATGCATACATATTTTGAAAAATATGAAAGGTCACAATAAAAATACACCAGGATATTAGAAGATAAAAATTACCTTAAAATTTTAGATATTTTTTTCTTATTGTTGTTTCTGATATAGACATCAATGTATCATAAATTACAGAAAATACAGGAGATAAATAAGCACTTGCCTTGCACAGGGCCCACCCAGATTTGACCCCTAGCACCACAAAGGATTCTCTGAGTGCTACCAAGAGTATTCAATTCCTGAGCCCAGAGTCAGGAGAAAACCCTGAGCACCACTATGTGTGTATCACTAGGTTTAGTCAATAAAAAAAGGAACAAAAAATAAGAAATGTTTCCTAACCAACAAATAAATGAATGAAGTCAAATGTGGAGAGATTAGGTTGTTTAGAAACTTATGTCATCTTGCAACAACAATATTGAAACACCTTTAGGCAACTGTGGAGTGTAAGTATCCAAACTACAAAGAGTATTTCAGAACAAAACACTTGGTTGTGCTAAGCACAACTTGTCAAAAATATTGAGTCTCAGAAGCCCGGGATCTGGCTTTGGACCCAAGTCCTAAGTTTGATCCTAGCCACAGGGTCCAGAGCATGGAAGGTGGAAAAACAAGAAACCCTTCATAATAGCATTTTAACATTTTCTTACTTTTACTTGAACCCTTCAAACTTAAAGTGATTTACTTCACTTTTACCTATTTCTTTGTAATAGTTTCTTCTTACAGTTTTTATTTGTACTGTTGCCTATTTAATGATTCACTTTGTATGATTTACATGTAAAGTCGTAACATTAGAGAAATTATGCTACAATAATTATGGCACCATCAAACTGAATTAAATTATGTTTCATTGTAAATAGCAAAATGTATTAATTTTTAAAGCCTATTTAAGCCAGTAATGACAAATAGTTACTACGTATACTTTCATTAAGTGCCACCAATGTACAAGCCAAATATAACTAACAACAATCAACTCCTAATAGCGGTCTCTTTCAAATAGTACTAAAATTAATGTTTTTAACATTGTGAACTAAACGCAATGTATTGAACAGAATCTGTGCATTCTGTGAATAAAAGACTACCCTTCCTTCTGTGTTAACATCTATAACAGGTCTTAGAACAAGGTTTTCTTCCATTGATTCCAAAATGAAATGACCCTACATCTTGTGCACATGCTAATCTTCACTCTAGCACATTAAGACTCTGCTGTCCAGCGCACATTAATGCACCTGTGAGTGATGTATCTACGTTTAAAATTTCCCGTGTGCACATTTTGAAAAGGTACAAACAGAGGGGGCTTGAGAAATAGCACAGTGGGTAGGGCTTTTGCTTTGCACGCAGCTGACCTAGGTTCGATTCCCAGCATTCCATATGGTCCCCCGAGCACTGCCAGGAGTAATTCCTGAGTGCATGAACCAGGAGTAATTCCTGTGCATCGCCGGGTGTGATCCAAAAATCAAAAAAAAAAAAGTACAAACAGTTAAAATAAATGTAGAAATATGTCTTAGGAAAATAAGTATGTTACAAATATTATCATTAAGATATGTAATCATATTTTAGTGTTAGTCATGAGATAGTTCGTTCTTACCTTAATTCTAGGTATTTCTTTTTTTTTAGTCTCACTATAGCTTTATTAAATTTATTAAACTTTTCCAAAACAAGATTTGTGTTTTATAATTTTTCATTATTGTTTTGCACTCAGGAGTTACTCCTGGTGGTGCTCGGGGGACCATATGGGATGCTGGGAATCAAACCCAGGTCGACCCGCGTACAGAAAAATGCCTACCCGCTGTACTATAGCTCCAGTGCTGGAGTGATAGCCCAGCAGGTAGGGCAGTTGCCCTGCATGTGGCCTACCTGGGTTCAATTCCTCTGCCCCTATCGGAGAGCCCGGCAAGCTACCGAGAGTATCTTGCCCGCATGGCAAAGCCTGACAAGCTACCTGTGATGTATTCAATATGCCAAACACAGTAACAATAAGTCTTACAATGGAGACATTACTGGTGCTCACTCAAGCAAATCAATGAACAATGGGAGGACAGTGCTACAGTACTACATTATTGTTTTAAAGTTTTCCTTCTCATTTTTAGCTTTTAGCTTTATTTCTTCTTTTCTATTTTTTAAATTTTATTGAATCACTGTGAGATAGTTGCAAGCTTTCATGTTTGAGTTACAATCACACAAAGATTAAACACCCATCCCTTCACCAGTGCACAGTCCCCACCACCAGTATCCCCGGTTAACACTCCCCCCCCCCTTATCTCTCTCCACCTGCCTCCATGGCAGACAATATTCCCTATACTCTTTCTCTACTTTTGGGCATTATGATTTGAAATACGAATTCCGAGAGGTTATCATGTTTATTGTTATCTATTTTCAGGACACATCTCCCATCCCAACCGATTCCCTCCAGCCATCATTTTCTTAGTGATCCTTTCTCTATTCTAGCTAATTTCTAGGTATTTCTTTTAAGAAATTTTAGAAATTTTGAATCAGATAACAATTTTTTGGGAAGGTCACACCTGGAGATGCACAGGGGTTACTTCTGGCTCTGCACTCAGGAATTACTCCTGGCAGAGCTCAGGGGACCATATGGAATGCTGGGAATCGAACCCGGGTCAGCTGTGTGCAAGGCAAACACCCTACCTGCTGTGCTATTGCTCCAGCCCCAGATGACAATTATTATAGGAAATATTTTATCTGTATTTAAATTCAGTTTTCAGATTTAAAAACCAGGACTGATCCCTGAGTACCACTGGGTATAATTCCAAAGCCATGAAAGAACAAAAGTTAAATTTGTAGTGGAGGGTATGCTCAGGCAACACTGTGCCCCTAAGACATAAAAATACTTATTACCTTGTAAACGAATACTACCTCCATTGAAAAATTATTTTTAAAAAAGCTAATTTAAATTATCTACATGGTTCCCCCCCCAATTCCATAAAGAAATACTTTTCTTTTCCTTTGTAAAATCCATAAGAAATAGAATCCCTTTTGAAGAAAAAAATTGAAATTAAGTCTGTACTAAACATAACGAGAGAACTATCCATCCAATTGAGTTGGGGGTGGGGGTTGATGCAAAGGGTATTGGGATCCTTAGAGGAGGGGAAAGGGTACACTGGTGATTAGTATAGTATTGTAATTATTATTAATAGTACTGTGAGCCACAGAATCTCAATAACTTTAATAAATCTGGGAAATAAAAATAGATAAATAAAATAAATATATGACTAAACCGTTGAAAATATTTTGTTCTACTGGATATCAAAAGTTGTATGACAGCTTGTGTTTTTAATTCTCATTGAATTAACTAGTTGGCTGGCTGAATCAATAGAGTCTAACCATTGCTTTGATTTGATACAGATCATCAACTTTTTTTCTAGGCTTCATAATTTTTAAGGCCAATAAATATTTTTGTTTGTGCCTTAATTATACTACAAACTCTCTCTCTTGAATAGTCCTGTGGTTTAGGAGATAACCTCAATTCTTTACTAAGTGTTGAATTAAAATAAAGAATTGTGTTAAGGGAACAAATTTACTGGAGGGAATGTGCCATCATATTTTGTTCTCCCTTCTTCTCCATCTTATAAATCATGTAAATAAGTACAAAAAACATTTACTGGGTGATTTCACAAGACTTGGACTCTCTAAATCCATCATTTGTGATGACCCATAGAAGTTGACTCAAGTAAGCTAGAAGTATTGCCATGTCAAATGCCTCTTTCCATCACATGGGAAGCAGCATTTCCCCAGCTCTACTCTGTGAAATGGCATGTGACATTATTGGCATTTCTGATATGACTTCTTTGAGCCAGCTCAGCACTCTTCAGAAATAAATAGTTTTTTCACTCTGTGATCGAAAGGGTTAAATAGTACCCATTCATTCCCCTCACAAAAGGATTTATTTTGTTCTCGTAAATCAGCTTTATTCCACATTTTTATTATTCCCTTGGGTGAGTTACTCCGATTGAAATCAATACCAGTGCAAGTGACACTATCAATCTCGATATTTGATCATGGATTGGAGATTCACCAGCTCTGCTTCTTAACCAATATCTTTCTGATCACCTCTGCACAGAACTGATGCTGCTTATTGGCATCAATGAATAATGAGAATGTTTAAAAGAAGATCATCATTTTCATTTTTATACCAATATATGCAGCTGGTAAAATGATAAGATATTCAAAGCTAAAGACTTAAAACATGTTATTGGTACCATTCTTAATAAGCGGTTTGGGTTTCTCAATATTTTTCTTAATATAGCATTTAAAAATAACTCTTCTTTCTCTAGAAAAAATCCAATTACTATAATTGGTGGTTATAAAAGGCATTGTTAGGCTGCATTAGGTAAGTGATTAACTATGTCTGGAGATAGAGATGTTACCTGTGTTTACATAATTACTGTAGAACTTTGCCACAGAACCAGTTGCTATTAAGAATAAGAAAACACTTAGGGTGAATGAATTGCTTTTGAAGGGATTCAAGCTGGTTATTTTCATTTTATATAATTATCCAGACTGGAAAGCCACCATCTGGGGGATTTCAAAGAGAGAAACAGTTCAACTCTAAATTAGAGAGCAAAATTGATTAAGTTGATGCTCAAGAGGGCAACATTTATATCTCCAGCTCTCTTTGCTTTACAAACAAATGTATATCTTACCATCTTTGCATAGTGAATGCTTATTTGGGGACTCATGGACCACATTATCATTCTCTTGCCTCTGACATGAACCACCTGTTCCTGGTTCTGAAGCCAAATTTTCATATAGACACAAATAAACCATTTGTAATTAGGTTTCCTTTATTCAAAATAAGGCAATATTTGGTCCACATGTCTGGGTATTTCCTTAACTTTTAAGACATTGTTAACCCTGCACTTTCAGCAGACGTTTTGCCATTCCGTGATTTTCCCCAAGCTTTGTACAAGGGGAATGCTACATATTTGAAGCTACTTATATCAGGAAGGCACCTCATTTTGAAAGTTTGAGAGTCTTTTGCAAGAGCTTGACATAGTACAGACATCATTTTTCTACGTCCTCCAACCTCTCCTGGGAAGAAGTCCTTAAAGTAATGCTCCTTTATTTCCCCAGCAACAATTCCAAGCAAGTGGAATGAGGAACCTACTTTCTTGTTTCTTTCAGTGATTGCAGTACTGTGATTCACAGAGAAATTAATGATATTTTTCCGTGTTCATAATCCTAATACCACACCCTAATACCATTCCCAAGACCTCCAAGACCCGCTCCTTTTTAAATTCTCCTTGCCATAAAACTCAGTTCTGTGGATCAATTTTCCCACTATGTTGCCTTTGGCTTTTTGTTGCTACCTTGCTGTGTATATTTAAGTTCCATGTGTAAACTAGGTCATTCTATATCTCTTTCTTTCTTCCATTCTTCCTTCCTCTTCTTTCTTTCTTTCTTTCTTCCTTCCTTCCTTCCTTCCTTCCTTCCTTTCTTTCTTTCCTTCCTTCCTTCCCTCCGTCCCTCCTTCCCTCCCTCCCTCCCTCCCTCCCTCCCTCCCTCCCTCCTTTCTTTCTTTCTTTCTTTCTTTCTTTCTTTCTTTCTTTCTTTCTTTATCTTTCTTCCTCCCTCCCTCCCTCCCTCCTCCTTCTTCTTCTTCTTTCTTTCTTTCTTTCTTTCTTTCTTGCTTTCTTCCTTTCTTTCTTTCTTTCTTTCTTTCTTTCTTTCTTTCTGACTTCACTCAGTGTGATGTGCTCTAATTACATCCATGGAAAGGCAAACTGCACAATTTTTGTCCTTTTCAGAGCTGCATAGTATTCCAAAGTGTGTCTATACATATCACAACTTCTTGAACCATTCATCTGTAGTTGGGCACTGTATTGTGCCCAGTTTTGGTTATTGTACTTAGTGCTGTGACGATCATAAGTGTGCATGTACCCTGTCAAATGAATGTTCTTGTATTTAGAGGGTACGTGGAGGAATCTGCTTCCTTCCTGCTACTTTCTTTTACACAAGTTGGCATTTATAATTTTTGAATATCAAGGCATTAAGTACATTGATGACTGTGGTATGCAGTAACCTAAGAGTTATACTTGAAATGTTTTTGTCCATATATCATACTCTAATCTAAAAATGGAATTTATTCCTCCCTAACACCATCAGCTGTGGTCAGGGTAGGCCTTCAGGAACTGGTGGTCCCCAGCACAACCATCCAGTCCCGTAGGCTAAGTGCTAAGTGTGACTGGCAGCAGCCCCCATGCTCTCTTGGCATCACTTGGGAGCATCCCTGAAATCAAGATTTACTCAACTGGGGATACTGGTGGAGGAAAAGTCACACTGGTGTTGCTGGACTACTAAATACTTTAAACAACTGTATAATGAACAAGTTTGTAAATAACAGCATTTTATAATCAAAATGGATTTTAAAAATGAGTTTAGTTATAATCAAAATGGATTTTAAAAATGAGTTTAGTCAACAAAATTAATCCTCATATACAGTAAGGCAGGATGTCTTAAAGTCTAGCCACCTTGCTGAATTTAGAGATTGGCAAACTTTTTCCATCAAAGGCCACACAGTGAGCAATGTCAGACTTCCAGGGGGCACAGCCTCTGCCCTGGCAGTCTTGCTGCTCCCACCCTCTCCAAATCCAGTTCTCTCTGTTCTAAGAAAAATGTACCTAGGGGACCGACATTCAGTCAGTTGTCATCTCTAGGCTGTTGGTGGATCTCTGGTCTTATTATAATTTACTTACAAATTTAAGTGTCATTTATATATATTTCCTTGAATATTCAACCATTTTATGATCCTTCTGTTCTTATAAAAACTGCATGTTTACTTGTAAAAGCACATATGATAGAAAAGTAAAATTCTCTAAAAATACTGTGGCCTACAAATATTTTAAAATGTATTATTGTGGGGCTGGAGAGATAGTCCTTGTGGGTAAGGTGCTTGCCTTGTTTTACATGTGACTTTGATCCACAGGACCTCATAAGTTCCCCCAGGCCCTGCCAGGATTGATTCCTGAGCACAGAGCCAGGAGTAAGCCCTGTGAACCTCTGGGGTTGCCACTGCCACCACCAACCATACCCAAAAAAGTATCTAAATAGAACATATTGAAAGATCATCAGATGCTGCAGTGCTGATGTTGCTCTGGCACTTGTGGGATGCGGGCAAATATTTCTGAGCATCCCTGGTGGACTAATAGACAGCATATATGAATCCATGCATCTGCATACATCCCCTAAGTGACCAAGGAATCTGCATGGTTGGTGAAGCTTTGATGCAATGGTGACTATTTAAGCCCTACATGAGAGAACTAAGAATAATAGTAAGAAACATGATATTTTCGCAATACCCAGCATCCTCAGATTGAAGGAACTCACAGGTGCCCCCTTTCCAGTAATCTGAAATAGTCAATGGAGAGAGGACAGCCTTGGAGGGGTGGCTCTCTCCGTATTTTCTACAGTGGTCAGAAATGAAGGCCAGGAGTATGTCCCTCTCAATCATGTTTTCACTGATGAATCGACAAATACAGAACATAATCCAGATCCCTTGCAGAGTGAGCGCAGTCAGAATGATAGTGATTCGGGAATGGACTTGCCTTGTGGATAACACGACTTGAAGTAATAGTCCCAGAAAACATTTATAAATTACTGACCTAGGAATGCACACTATCTGGAATTCCCAAAAAAATTTGGCTTCGCATGAAAAGGCTTCTTTGCCACTCTGATCTGTAGAAGAGGCAGCACCATGTCTGATAATTTGGCTCTTGGCAGAATTCTGTGGCAGGAAGTTGAAATGGAAGAAGGTTGAAATTGAGACCTTAATATAGAAACAAGACGGCCCCCCCTTTATATGACAGGAAGCAGGAAAATTAGCTAACACCTTTTCTACCTTAAGGTGTAATTGGATTCAGAAAAATGCGAACTTAAAGTGGGGCCCATTCTGACATACAAAATCCTCGCTATGTAACAAGCTGCGGTTCCGGTTGTTCACTGTCATTTCTCATTATAATCTTTGTCACGAGAGTGGATTCATGTTGTGCCATTTTCTGTTCTTGTTACAATCTTTGTCACATGAATAAGATATCAGGATATTAATGCCTGGCATCCAGACACCCATGTGGGACGGTTCCGTGCAAGGCCCCGCTGACCTTTGCAGTATTATGTATTCTGATTGGTTGTTCGTTTCACCTCTTCCCCGCAAGTTAATAAGGCTGTAAAAAGGAGAGAACAGAAATGGGCATCCAGTCAAATTATAGAATATTGAAAAGGTCAAAACCATACTGCACAGAGGGAAAAATTATGGAATATATGGTGCATTAAAACTCTTGTGACAATGATTGTAACCAGAATGGGAAAGGATACTTATTTATGTTATTTCAATCCAGAGGTCCCTATAGGGTGATGTTCCTGGGATAGCCATCATTTGCATGTCCCTGAATCATACACGTGAAATAACTGTCTATGCTATGATTTTCTTTAAAAGATTGTACAGATGATGTGCCTATACTCATCAAGTGAGAACATGGGTGTTTTAGCCTGTGTAAATGAGCAGTTGTGTTGTTAACCAAAGGTGGGGCTCTAAACTTGAAGTTGAGGAGAGATTCATTACTAATGAAGTCTGTTGGCTAGACTTTTGTTGTTTTTTTAGTGACACGTGCTTTTCTTCAAAATAAAACATAAAATTGGGGTTGAATGAATGAAGCTCTTTGAAAATACTTTAGGGTGCAATATAACTTAAAGTAGAATTTAGCAATTCATTTGAAAAATTTATGCCAATTGTTCTGTGAATTGTAGGTGGCAAATGGGGAAGGAGGATAAGACAGAGAGATGAAGATAAAAGAGATCACAAAGTAATTGTCATCAAATGTATGATAATTATTAATTTTTAAAAATTATTTCATGCAGAGGCTGGAGAGATAATGCCACAGGTAGGGCTCTCGTTTGCATGTGACTGCCCCAGGTTTGATCCCTGGCACTTCAAATGGCCCTCCATGGACCCAACCAGGAGTGATCCCTGAGTGATCATATATATATATATATATATATATATATATATATATAATGCATATTTTTAAAGTTCTTATAGTACATCTATAGTTGTTATTTTATAGTCTGTAAAAACAATCTGGTTTAAAATATAGTTTTACACTTTGTAAAGATGCATTGCTTCTCTAATAGAATAAACATTTTAATAGCCTAAAGCCAGAATTTAAATGCATCATTAATAAAGGTGTTAAATGCAACCTAATTATTTTAAGATGCAAAAGATATGAACGTTGATCATTAAGACCAACTTCAGCATGGATCAAACTACCCTCAGACTAGTAGTTCTACCTGCTGAGGAAGAATCACCTGGCAATTCCTGGGCTCTCCACTCTTTTATTTATTTTTTTATTTTAATGAATCATTATGAGATAAATTTACAGACCTAACAGACTTTCATGATTGCATTTCAGTCAAACATTTTTCAAGTACCCATCACTCCACCAGTGCCCATTATCCACCACCAATGTTCCCAGTATCCCTCATCCCCACCCCTTCCCACCCACTACCTCTGTGGCAGGCACAATCCCTCTTACTCTCTCTGTCCTATTAGGTGTTATGGTTTGCAGTACAAGTAACAAGCAGCCATTGTGTTTGGTCCATAGTCTACTTTCAACATGCATATACTATCCCAAGAGATCCCTCCAATCATCATTTATTTAGTATTACTCTCTCCAACGCAGTCACCTTTTTCTCCAACGCATGAGATCGGCTATCAAGCTGTGGGGCAGTCCTCCTGACCCTTGTTTTAACTGTCCTTAGGTGTTACTCTCCTATTATGTTACTTTATATTCCACAAATGAGTGAAGTCCTTTTATATCTGTTCCTCTCTTTCTGACTCATTTCACTTAGCATGATACTCTCCATGTTCACCCACTTATAAGCAGATTTCATGAATTCATTTTTCTAATAGTTGCATAGTACTCCATTGTATAGATATACCAAAGTTTCTTTAACCAGTCGTCTGTTCTCTGGCACTCAGGTTTTTTACAGATTCTAGCTGTTGTAAATAGTGCTGCAATAAACATATAAGTGTATATGTCATTTCTACTGTATTTTTTGCATGCCATTGACCAAACAAGAGGAAACAGAGAAAAACAAATGTGACTATCTTAAACTAAGAAGTTTCTGTACCTCAAAAGAAACAGTGACTATAATACAAAGACAGTATACAGAATGGGAAAGGATATTCACCCAATATCACTCCGGTAAGGGGTTAATATCAAGGATATACAAGGCACTGGTTGAACTCTGCTAGAAGACAACATCCATCCCATCAGAAAATGAGGCGATGAAATGAAAAGAAGCTATCTCAAAGAAGAAATCCAAATGGCCAAAAGACATGAAAAAATGCTTTTCATCACTAATCATCAGGGAGATGCAGATCAAAACAACAGTGAGATATCATCTCACACCACAGAGACTGACACACATCCAAAAGAATAAAAACAACAGGTGTTAGCATGGATATGGGGAGAAAGGGACTCTCTTTCACTGTTGGTGGGAATGCCAAGTGGTCCAGACTTTTTGAAAAACAATATGGACGTTTCTCAAAAAACTAGAAATCGAGCTCCTGTTTGACCCAGCAATACTACTTCTGGGAATATATCCCCCCCACCCTTTTATTTTCTTATTCAATATATCTGGAGATTGATGGACTGAGGGATTTGAGAGTGTAACCCAGGTGACTGTGATAGTGGTGGATCCCAAGACCTAGTGAATGTCTCATAAGTGGGAAGTCATAGCATGAGGAGACCCACCCAGGAAGACAAGGGGACTCAGGAAAGAAGAGGTTGGAGGAGTGCATGGAAAGGAGAAGACTGAAATGCACTGGCTATTGTGCAAGGAGCTTTCGTGCAAGACTCAGGTCAAGATGAAGAAAGAGCTCAGAATGGGCCAGAGTAAGCAGTAGGGGCTGGATTCACACTCACTGTGCTTGGGGGAGGGAGGTCAGAGGCCATGAGGAGTTCCAGAAGTTTTTCAGGGCCGCACCATCTACTTATACTTACAAATGGGGGTTCACGCTGAGGCCCAGCGAGGCAGGAGTGGTGATCCCTGATAGGAAATGCTTATCATTTCAGCATTTTCTCGCTTGATTCTTGAAGCTGAACCAGTGGGCCTGCATTTTCCAGCCCAATGCAAACAAAGTTTATGCAGTTTCAAGTGGTAACACACTGACATCTCCGCCTGGGGATGAAAGGGCCTGCATTTCAAGAACTCTACTCCAGTATGGAGTAGTTCATATTAAGTTTTCCCCAAACTGGGCACGTTCAAAGGAAGGAAGAGGAGGTGAAAAGGAGGAGGTAGAGGAAGAGGTAGCACTGCTTTGACTTTGAACCCGGGGATTTAAAATTTTGAGCTTCTTTTGTGGTTGAAATCCTGGCTTGCAAGAGTCCTGTGCCATAAACTACGTGTGCGCCAGCAATAGGACTTTCGTCTCACTCAGCTGCATGCTTTCCTGGAGATGTACAAGCTCCTTTTTGAGCTGAACAAAATGGTTATGTAATTACATACTTCTTATAATTATTGAGTAATTATATACTTCTTATAATTACTGAGTAATCATTGTTCTATAACTAGAACTTAATGTTACAACTAATTGTGTAATTACCATGTTTTAATGTTATCTGGGAAACTTAGAATAAAGTGCTACTTAATATATTTCCCCCTGCCATGCCATTTTCAAAGCCAGCAATAGTATTTGTTTTACAGCTAGGAATTTGATTCGAAAACAAATAAAGCGCAAGAGAGTTGGGGGTGGGGGGGAAACACTTCTCCAATATTATAGTGTTTTGCGTTGATCTTACATTTGTACCAGGCTTAAATTGTGTGTAATTGTGTTCTGTTGGCTTAATTTGAGCATTTATACTATTGTTTTTGTAGTTTTCAGCCTTGTGTGAGTTATGCTCAAGAATGCTGGTTCATAGGCCATTGAATTGAATTTCCACCAGTATCTTATAGGATCAACTGAGTTTTTTAGACATTTATGGTGGGTCATGTGACCACAAACATGATTTCAGTCATTGTTGAAAATGTTCCCAAGGAACTAGATATGATAGGAGCTTATAGGAAATTCAGATATGCAAGATGTTTTTTTCTTAAATGGATATGAAGGATTCCTCATTTGCTTGAACCATGTGTCCTGAGGCCTTATGTATTTGGGAAACTGAACAATGCATACATCCACCTGCAAATAGAGCTTTATAATCTATTGGATCAATTTGATGAATTCTAAGGTGAGTATAAAAGCTAAAGCTAATACAAGCATGATTTGGAAATAACTTTTTAATACAAGATTAATTTTGTGGGTTTCCAAACATTTTGATACAGAGAGAGAGAGAGAGCTATGTGTTGTATATTTTCCTTTTAGAAACCTAAAATCATTCTTCAGCTAAGACTGTCTTCAAGTGCTTTCTGTTCTCTTTACACACACTCTTTAAGACATTCCAGTCTCAAGCTCAAAACAGTAAATTATCAAATAACACTAGATATCACTTCTAGTCACATAAAACACTTCTACCAGTATATTTTGCATCAAGAAAAATTTCAACTATATCTTTTATTCTAAAATTATCATATGTGTCCTTTAAAATAATAATTTTGGGGGGCAGGGGAGGTGCCACACCAGTCAGGGCTTACTCCTGGTTCTGTGTTCAGGAATTATTCCTGGTGTTCCTCAAGTGTCCTACCCATTATACTGTTGCTCTGGCCCCCAAATTGTATACTTTCAAAGTTTTTGTCTTCCTGGCACATATTTCATGAAAATTCTTATAACTAGAGATAAAATCCTCTTTTCCATTGATTTGTTTTGTTTGTGATTTTTTTGTTTGGCAGCAATACCTGGTGGCCTTACTCCTGGCTCTGTGCTTAGGGATCACTCCTGGTGGGGTTTTGGGAACCATAGGTATGACAGGGATTGAACCCAGGTCAGCTGTATGCAAAGCATAAGCACCTCACCTGCTCCACAATCACTCAAACCCTAAGACTTCTGTTTGTTTGTTTGGGGATCTTACCCATCAGTCTTGAGGGCTTACTCCTGGCTCTGCATTCAGGTGTCATTCATGGTGGTTCTCGGTAAACCATATGGGCTGCTAGGAATCAAACCTGTATCACCTGCGTGCAAGGCAAATACCCTACCTCCTGTAGTAACTCTCCAGCCCAATTTCATCATTTGGCTTTTATTAATTTCAGAGTTTGGCGTGTACCTGATGGTTTTGTGGCATAGAGTTAATGGATGTGAGTTCTGTTAATTGAAAAGATTTAGAAGTTAATGGGTTTCTGAATGGGAAAGAAGAGAATATGAAGATATCCTTTCCTACAGAAAAAAATATAAAGTGCCTAAAGTTTAATCACTTTCTAGTCCTAAATATTTGAATTTGTCAGTTCTGTGATCCAATGAAGGTATCATGAATAGATGGAGAAAAAGATGAACAACTTTGATGTGCCAGGTATTTTATTTATTTTTATTATTTATTTATTTTGTGTGTGCTGGGAGTTTTCTCAGTTGATCTTCACCATAACTTTAGAATAGAGTCATTCTCATTCCTAGATCACAGACTGGAAAGCCTGAGATTCAGAACTGCCCCATGACTTTGCAAGATTCCACTCCTCAAGTTTGTCCAGGACAGTCTCAAATGCAGAGCTTCCTGACAACCAGATTCACACACTTTGCTGCCCATGGGCCTCTGCTGGGAAATGTGCTCAGATAGACTGTTTGACTGTCACAACTATTTAGTGTTGACAGTGACAGCACAGTGTAGGATTACCCTTGTGTGTGCCCTCTTTTCCTTTCTCTTTCAATCCTTTTTTCAATTTTTTCCTATAACACCATGATTTCTGGAGTATTTTATAGTATAGTTTATAATACATAACACAGCTGTTCCTAATATAGTTGTTTCAGCTACTCAACATCCCAACACCAATCCCGCCACCAGTGTGATCTTCCCTACACCAGTGCCCCTCTCCCCAACCCACCCCTCCTGCCTGCCCCTTAGCAGGCACAAACAAATTTACTTTATATTGCTTGTTACAACAAAAAGCCAGGTGGAATGATAAGAAAATAGATCAATAAAAGTCAGTTTTTCTCTATTTGTATAAATTGTGTATGGGAGAGGTGACTTTAATTAGAAAATAATTGATTTCGCAAAGTACCTTGGTGGTAGTAAATGCACAGCAATTTTTGTATTAAAGCTATGGATGTTAACATTACTGGCCATTTTAAAAATTAATGTTTTGGAAAAAGAAAAAAGGCTAAAGTGGATTTTAATATTCTTAACAGATCTTTTTCTATCTTTTCAGCATAATTAGAACACATTTCTAAGGTTTTGCTAAAAAATTACAAAAGATTTTGAAAATATTGCCTAAACTTTTCAGATAAACATCACACACAGAAAGTGAAATAAGAATTCTGATACAATTTTATGCTATCACTTTATTTTCTTAGCCTCGCCTTAACTTCTCATCTTTTCTTGACTTTGACCATAACCCTATTTCAGGAGAGACATGGTGTAGAAGTCTACCCCTCTACCTGCTAGTTCACCATCACAGAATGAGATGTCTAAAGCTAAGAAGTGTAGTGATGGTGGAGCCCCATTATGGACAGGGCTGAATGGAACTCTTCTCGGTAGTCAGGCAGCTTCTACATTTCCCCGTAGAGATGGAAGGGTACCACTGATCAAGGGGGGAACCCATTGCTCACCAGCCCCAGTTGCTTTTTAGAATATTTTGACCAATTCTGCTTTAAAGAGGAATCACAGAAGAGAGATAGTTCCAGGGTTAAGGTACCTCCCTAAGATGTGTGCAGAAAGTGGATAAAGGACCAAACATGATAACCTCTCAGTGTCTGTATTGAAAACCATAATGCCCAAAAGTAGAGATAGATTATGGGGAATCATGTCTGCCATGAAGGCAGGGGGAGGGTTGGAAAGGGGGATATACCGGGGATATTGGTGGTGGGGAATGTGCACTGGTGAAGGGATGGGTGTTTTATCATTGTGTGATTGTAACCCAAACATGAAAGTTTGTAACTATCTCACGGTGATTGAAAAAAATTTAAAAAAGGTAACTCCCTAATATGCAGACAACTCAAATTTAATCCCTGATATCCCACATGGTCTCTGAGCACAGAGACAGGAGTTAGCCCTGAGCTAACTCAGGCAGCTCAAACCCAATCCCGGTGCAAAAACCATAGCAATTAAATGGAAAATTGTCAACTAACCTCTCAAGTAAGATGACAGGAAAAAGTCCCAATTGATGATAAAAGAAATATCTGTTACATGTATTTGAGTATACTTTTTATGTCCTGAATATTCTCTTGAAGGGGGAGAGAGGGAAGAATATGGCTTCCTCTGTCTGTGCATGAAAGAAAATCCTATTTTGAAATTCAAACAGAACTTGAGAGACTGGGGAGATAGCAGGCAGGGCACTTGTCTGTCTTTCAAGCAGCCAACCTGGATTTGATCCTTGGCATCCACTATGGTACCCAGAGTAAACCAGGAATAATTCCTGAGTGCAGAACCAGGAGTAACTCCTAACCATCACTGGGTGTGGTCCAAGAAAACAAAACAAAAAATAAATAAAATAAAATCCAATCAGAACTCAAACCATTGTAAAGAACACCCTTAATTGAAAATTTGATATGTCCATGTGGCATTCCTCAGCATCATGCATGGTGCCTGCAGCAGAACTGTTCACCATCTTAGAAAATCAGCCAGATTACTTGATCCTGCAAGGACTGAATTAAAGAGTCTAATGTCACATCAGATAATGTCTTATTCACAAACCAGTAAATTATAAGTGTGCACATGCATCCTCGGGTGTTGCTATTCTAATTCTGTCGGGTATTTGGACTTCGGTATCCACAAAAATAAGCAAATAGCCAGAGAGATCAGTTAGATATCCACACATTTTAATAATTCTCTTTGTATCAGCAGGTAATAATTGCATTCTTCTGAATGGCACACACACTGTGGGCTGTGAGAAAGAGGCAGACCTTCTGCTTCTCATTGATAGCTCAGTTTCTTTTACCAACAACACTGTACAAGTCAGCCTGGCAAATTACCAAGTCAGCACAGTTTAAGTGACCCCTAACTATTGTGCTGCTTCCTGGGGTAAGTGCATGGAAAATGTTGGCTATATAACTATGTATAAATGCTCAATAATTGAGGCTCCAACTGACAGCTTGTTTATTGTTAAAATGATTATATTTTTAGAACTTGAGCTTCAGTTGTACTTCTGGCTGATAAAGTTGTTTTGGTCATTCTCTCAGTGATATTGTTTTGTTCAAAATGGATGTTCAAAATGGATGTGTATGTGTAAATGTAAACAAATGTACTGCTCTTGGTTTGTGCACTGAAGTAGCCTTTTTATTCAAGACTACATTTAGATTCCAAATGTATATTTCTAATTGGAGTTTTTCTGAGATACATTTTTAAAATCTTTATTTTAAATTGAATCACTGTGAGATACACAGTTACAAAGTTGTTCACGATTAAGTTTCAGTCATATAATGTTCCCACACCCATCCCTTCACCATGGTTCATTTCCTACCACCAATGTCCCCAGTTTCCTGTTTCTTTCCCTCCACATCCTCCCACCCCACACCATCTGCCTCAATAGCAGGCGCTTTTCTTCTCTCTCTTTCTTTCTCTCTCTCCCTGTCCCTTTGGACATTATGGCTTGCAATACAGCTTCTGAAAGGTTGTCATATGCATTCCTTTACCTACTTTCAGCATTCAGTTCTTGTTCAGAGTGATCATTCCCTAATGTCATTGTCATAAAAGTCCCTTCTTTATCCTGTCTGCTAATACAAGTGGTCCTTATTTCATTGTTTGGTTTAAAAACTAGTTCAGATGTAGATTTAATTTCTATGTGATGGAGGAAAGACAGTATGCAGTAATAGGGTGAGAAGGCACTTAAATTATAGTAAAAATATCTTAATTCTACATACTGTTAATCACAGTTTGGTGGAGTCTCTTCCATGTGTGAAATGTGATACAATTCAGGTACTTTTTTTTTTATTAGTGAAACACCATGAGGTACAGTTGTAGATTTACAATTTTTTGTGCTTGGTTTTCGATTATACAATGATCAGATACCCATCCCTCCACCAGTGCCCATTTTCCACCACCATGGATAATATCCCCCCACCCCCATCCCCCCATCCCCCCCTCTCTCTGTGGCAGGACAATCCCCTGTGTTCTCTCTCTCCTTTTGGGTGTTGTGGTCTGCAAAAGAGGCATTGAGTGGCAAACATGTTCAGTCCATAGTCTACTTTCGACATGCATCTCCCCTCCTGGGAGGATCCTCCAAACATCCTTTATTTGGTGCTCCCTTCTCTATCTGAACTGCCCTTTCCTCTAGGATACCCGGCTGGCCTCTAAGTTATGGAGTAATCCTCCTGGTGCTGATCTCAGCTATTCTTGGGTATTAATCTCATACTTTGTTACTTTATATCCCCCAGATGAATGCAATCTTTCTATGTCTATCCCTCTCTTTCTGACTCATTTCACTTAGCATGATACTTTCCATGTTGTACCACTTGTATGTAAATTTCATGACTTCATCTTTTCTAACAGCTACATAGTACTCCATTGCGTAGATGTACCAAAGTTTCTTTAACCAGTCATCTGTTCTTGGGCATTCAGGTTTCTTCCAGTTTCTGGCTATTGTAAAGAGTGCTGCAATGAACAAACAAGTGCAGATGTCACTTTGACTGTACATTTTTGCCTCTCTGGGATATATTCCCAGGAGTGGTATTGCTGGGTCAAATGGGAGCTCAATTTCTAATTTTTTGAGAATCGTCCATACTGTTTTCCAGAAGGGCTGAACCAGTGGACATCCCACCAACAGTGAAGGAGTGTCCCTTTCTCGCCACATCCACGCCAGCATCGGTTGCTTTTGTTCTTTTGAATGTGGGCCAGTCTCTGAGGTGTGAGATGGTATCTCATTGTGGTTTTGATCTGCATCTCCCACAATTCAGGTACTTTTAACTCTTTGAATGAGGAAAATCGATTGAAATTATTCAGAGGTATTATTTTGGTCTGTGTTTAACTCCACCCTTCTGGTAGGAACAATTTCAGAGGAAAATATCTCAGATACTCATGCACAGAAAGCATGCCTCAAAACATTAAGTAGGGACTGACTGGAGTAGTAGTAGAGTGGATAGGTCACTTGCCTTGCTCACAAATGGTTCATCATCAATCCCCAGCACCCTATATAGTCTCCAGAGCTTGCTAGGAAACATCCTTGAGCTCAGAGTCAGGATTCTTTTGGTGTGGCCAAAAAAATCAAAAACTAAAATTGTGAAGTAGTGTTCAGGAATGCATGTTTTCTCACAGACCCCAGGGAAGGAACCATGGAAGCTTCAAGAACACTGTGTTCTTGATTCAGGGAGAATGTCACTGTCTCAGTGGCAAGTGCAAGTGGCAGGGCTGGACCTTCAGAACTGGACCTCCCCGGTTTTGAAGATTACAAGAATAACAAATGCCTAATCACAAGGGGAAAAACTAAGGATCAAGAGGCAGTGTCGATGATTCCCTTTGCCAAGGCAGAATCCCCCTCTCTTGCTCCTGTCCATGACATTATAAGGTTTAACAAATGGATTTCTTCCACTTGTTAAATGAAACTCTCCATAGAGGAAGTTACACTCTTTAAGGAGAGAGTTCTAAGGAGAAACTTTTAATACTGGTTGACTTACATAATATATTTAGTGGCCCATTGGTCAGAGTTGGGTTTTTTTTGATTTCTTGTTTAAGAATTGACACTACTATAGTAAGAAATATAGGAAGGAAGACTTTATGCTTTACATATGACACTCTTCACATTTAGAAATTCAAGATTAACTAGTACTTTAATGGAGACTTTGAACCTTCTCAGTAGAATATATGGAGTATTTCATGAGTTCTGTTTCATATTCATTTTATGATATTTACACTGATTTAGAGCTGTTAGTTACTTATATCACAATCATAAAATAGGGTTCTATTAAGTTATTGTTCATGTGCCTAAAATATTAGGGCCTAATAATGTTACATGTTTTATATATTTATGCATCTTACTACACACAACTTAGTTAAACATAGCAAGCTTTTATGCTACTTCAGTAGCCATGGTGTCATCACCATACCAATGGATTAGTGCAAGGATTAATACTATGGTAACAGTAAGAAACTAAAATGCTGCTTATAGAAAGTTGCAAACAGAATCAGAATGAATGAGTAAGCCCTCTCGGCACCCTTAACTTAAGCTTTTCCATACTATTCTGATCAGGATCTGTGAGCGAGGTCTCCCTGGGAATAAAGCAGCTATTTGCGTTCCATCCCCCAAAACCCAGGACTGGGGAACTGGCTCTTTAATAAAAGCTGAATGAGTTCAAGCCAGTGATTTGCTCAGGTTTATTACAGCCTTTATGACATACTGCTTTTTCATCATTAGATTGTTGTTGATTACAATTAGGAAACTTATAGCTTTGAAATTATCTTTTTTATGACCTTGTGGCAGTTTAAAGGTGATACCTCATTGATTAAATAGGTTTTAGTTCATGCTTCCTTTTACTTAATGATCTGAAAACATATTATCCTGATTTACACATAAAATCATGCTGAAAAGCATGTGGCATTCACTAGAATATGTGTGTTTAAGTAGAATTAAATTAGTACTGAGAGTTATTAAAGAAATCTTCCATGCCTTTGTCCAGGGAACCGTGTTTCATATTGAAATGAATAATAAATGAACCAATGTGCAGAAGTGAACCTACTCACTAGCAAGGAAGCTTCTATATGCTATTTACTTTTCCATTATGTTTGGATTGTTATCATTATCGCCATTTCCTTGATTCCAATATTAGATCTCTTTCATGGTGATGTGATATTCCTAGTATCTCTCAAAGCTGGATTACTGCAGATCTGAAATGATAATATGCTTGGCTATGCTTTCTTCTCGGACTAGTTTGAAACATAATAAAAGGTTTAGGCAAAACCTTAAAGCTAATTTTTTTATTATTATATTATTATTGTTGTTGTTGTTGTTGTTGTTGTTGTTGTTGTTGTTTAGATATTGGCTAGCAACTATGACCTGAAAGCCCTCCATGAATTCCTTAATCTGGTCAAGTTCTACTCATTTTCAAGTACTTAGCTTAGAATCGTCTGGTCAGTCTATCATCTTTTACCAATCATGATTGCAATTGGGTCACCCCGTGTCCCAGCATCCAGTCCCACTGGACTTAACGTGTCTTCCTCCTGATGGTCATAACCACAGGTGATGAGCTCTGGAACAGCAGGCCTATTTCTTACTCACATTTTCATCTATCGTGCCTAGACCAAATGTGACATGTGGTTGGTGCATAATGAATAATGGGTGAGTGAATGAATAAATAAGTCGGTCGAGATAGCTTAATTACCAGCTTTAAATTGTAAGCTTATGATTGCATGGGACTCTTCATATCTCCTCCTACATGATCATTTTCTGTTGTAGCCAGTGGTAGAGAAGGCATTCTATTCCAAACACTGTTGCTCACTGTAGGAGTGCTGTAGTCATACAGATTTATAGAGACCAGAGACCCTAATTATGAGGAGGGTGGGCGTACCGGAAGTGGAATATAGTCCCAGATAGTCTCAGTATTGCATTTACCCATTATTAATTCCTTCCTTCCTTCCCATGGTAACTAGTTTTCTTTTCTTTTCCTTTTTTGTTTTGTTTTGGGGACCACACGTAGTAGTGCTTAGGGGTTATTCATGGCTCTGTGCTTAGAACGATTCCTGGAGGTGATCAGGGGACCATATGGGATGCCAGGATCAAACACTGGTCTGCTGCATGCAAAGCAAACACCGTATCTGCTGTACTATCACTTCAGCTTCTGTAACTAGTTTTCTTAGGATGGCATAAGATGAACAATAAGTTTTGTAAGAAGCATTAAGTTTTACCCTAGTCTATCACTGTAGTTGACACAGATGAAGCACGTTTCTTGACATTGGTATTCTCTGCTCTTCTTTAGAACAAAAGAGACAAGTATTTGGCTTCTTTTACTGGCACAATATCAGTTAAGCTAGTGTGTGTGTGTGTGTGTGTGTGTGTGTGTGTGTGTGTGTGTGTGTTGGGGCAACAAAACTTGAAAGTATCTAAGACCAAACCCAAGTTTAATTTCTTTAGATCTTCCCATTTCATTGCTGTTCTTCTTCAACAAAATGTTCCTGAAGAAATAATACTCTTAACTCTGACCAAACGGGGAGGGGGGAGGATGGAATAGGAAATAGGATTGTACAATGAGCAACTCATTTTGAAGTTGGCCATTAATGGAGATGAAACCATGCGATCAATAAACCAGCACATAGATAACTGTGGAAAGTACAAAATAACACCCTTTGGGGGGTCAGGGGAATGAGTGGTGGTGGTGGAAGGGATATCGGGAACATTGGTGGTGGAGAATGGGCACTGGTGGAGGGATGGGTACTTGATCATTGTATTACTGAAACGTAAGAACGAAAGTTTGTAAGTCTGTAACTGTACCTCATGGTGATTCATTAAAAATATATTTAAAAAACACCCATTTTTATTTAAAAATATTCAATATATTATTTGATTAGTGGTAAAGTGTGCAAATATTTCAATTCTGCAGCATATTTTTACTGTACTCTGTATACTCAGGATTTCTTATTTCTCTTGTTATTCTATTTTCAGACTACTTGTGATAACATAATGCTCATATTTGGTACGAAGATACTCACAGAAATGAGGAATATATTTAATCTGAGCTCTTGAATAGCAATATAGTGCAGGTTCAAAAGTTCTAGGAAAAGAATTAAAAAATTAAAAATAGAATCCAAATGTTAATCCATAAATATGAAACTTTCCTGTGACCTCTGGCCCTTGAAGGTCTGGAGTTACTAATGGGGTTAGGATATCAGCTCTTAATGGGACCCAGTGCATTAGTGTTTTGTATGCATGGAACTTGGTGTTCAGTTTAATAAGTGGCTGACATTGGTGATGTCCCTTAATTTGCTTAAATCTAATTGGCTCTTTTATCAGTCAAACCTGTATGGATTGGCAATTGATCAGAAGAGGTCAGCCATGACTCTGCATGTAGTTGAAAGATGGAAACAGCAGTTAAAGCCACAGTTGCATGATAATAAGCAAAGGAAAACCGAATGAGCTTAGAGGAGGAAGGCAAAGAAGCTTATAAGTTTTGGAGGATCTTCAAGTTCAGAACAAAGGCATTATAGAGTATATAAATTTTAAATACGTTGCATTTTGCCTCCAGACTTAAACCATTTTTTCCAGATGAATTGAAATCTTGTCTGGAACTGTCTTTGTTACATCAAAGAGCTACTCAAAAAGCTAAGAGAGACAGTAGAAGCATAAAAGGGCATAGTTTAAAATGATTAGTGACAAATTCCATACTGGCGAGCTGAAAACAGATTTTTTATGAAAGTTTGATGTTTTTCCAAAAGGAATATTTTTATTCTATTTCTCTTTTTCTGAACTAATCTCTTTATACCCATAGAGGATCTAAGAAACACCCCCCGAGTTTGTGAATTTAATCTGGGGTTGGTTTATTTTTGAAAATAAATAATTGATCATTTATACCTTTAAATTGATGGGAGCTATGATAATCTATAATCTCCACAGGAATGCTAAACTGGAGGAATTGCTTCTTTCCAAAATGCATGTTATTAGAAAATCAAGAACTGAGAGAAGCCAAATGATGGTAATTGGTTTGTTCTAGCATTTGTCCTAGTTTGTTTCTTTCCCTTGATATTCCTGCTCACCTGGAGTGTGCCCAAAACAGGAGGACATTCCTTTGTACAGTGTGAAACAGAGACTGGGAGATCCTATAAACTTGGCTGAGATTCCACACTTTTCTCCCCCTTTTTATTGGTTGAGTGATTATAAGCAAGTGCACAAATATTTGTGAGTCTTGGTTTGCTACTCATGAAACAGGTTTGATATTGTAAAATGGGAGCATAAATCTGGTCTTCTTAAAATGTAGTAAACCCACTTTACTCTTTGCTTGGACTGTCTCAGAGGGAAGCTGTTTCATGAATACTTATTTAAGAAGTCAGTAGAGAAGGGACATTCTGCCTACAAAGACTAAAGATTATGGATTTAGCCAGAGGGTAGAATGAGTAATCAGTTACATATGCCAAGGGTATGTTAGGCTGGTTAATACAGATTAACTCTTCTCTCTTCCTACCATACCACCCAACTTTTACCCCTTCTCATACACATTTTTGTTGGTTTCTGCCTGAAACTGTGTATCCTGAATTTTAATTTTAATTCAGTTTTTAATCTCAAATAAATGCTTAAAAGCCTCTCATTTTGACTATTTGTAGGTGAAAAATGGTCCTTTTCCCACTGGATAGATGACACAAGAGACAGCGAAGGCCATTTCTTATTTATCAAGGGATCTGTACAACAGGAAGAATTTACAATACTAAATGTATATGCACCTAATGAGGGACCTGAAAAGTACTTAAAACAAATACTTATAGACTTGGAGAAAGACATAGATAGCAATACAAAACTAGTGGGAGATTTCAACACTGCTTTATCACATCTTGATAGATCAACCAGACTCAAGCTTAACAAGGATATACTTCATCTGAGGGGGAAAAAATGGAAGAAAGGGACTTAGTAGATATATACAGGACATTTCATCCTCAAAAAGCTGAATATACATTCTTCTCAAGCGTGCACGGAACATTCCCCAAGATAAACCACATGCTGAGCAACAAAACATACCTCCATAAAATTAAGAAGATAGAGATTGTATCAACAATCTTCTCAAGCCATAATGTTCTGACATTAGAAGTAAATCACACACGCACACACAAACAGAAAACTAAATAAAATACCTGGAAATTAACAGTTCACTATTGGACAACGAGTGGCTTAGAAAGGAAATCAAAGAGGAAATCAAAAGATTCCTGGAAACGAATGAAAATGAGGACACGAGTTACCAAAACTTATGGGGCACAGCAAAAGCTGTGTTAAGAGGAAAGTTTATGGCTCTATAAGCATTCCTCAGGAAGGAGGAGAGAGTCCACATAAGTAACCTAACCTCACAGCTTAAGAGCTTGGAGAAGGACCAACAAAAGGAGCCCAACTGGAACAGGAGAAAGGAAATAATAAAACTCAGAGCAGAGATTAACGAGATGGTACCCCAGAAAACAATCCAAAAGATCAATGAAACCAAGAGGTGGTTCTTTGAGAAAATAAACAAGATTGATAAGACTCTAGCAAAACTCAAAAAGAAAAGATGAGAGAAAACCCTAAGAAACCGAATCAGAAATGAAAGGGGGTCATTACAATAGAAATTACAGAAATTCAAAGGATCCTCAGGGAGTACTTTAAGAAGCTTTATGCCATGGAACATGAAAACCTCAAGGAAATGTATAAATTCCTAGATTCCTAAAGACTCCCAAGGCTGAACCAAGAAGACCTGGAATACCTGAACAGACCTAACACCATCAAGGAAATTGAAATGGTAATAAAAATTCTCCCCAAGCACAAAAGTCCTGGCCCAGATGGATTCACTAGTGAATTCTTCCAAATCTATAAAGAGGACTTACTCTCAATCCTCCTTAAGCTTTTTCACAAAATTGAAATATCAAAATCACTTCCGTACAGTCTCTAAGAAGCAAATATCATCCTGATACCAAAAGCAGACAGAGGTACCACAAAGAAAGAGAATTACAGGCCGATATCCCTGATGAACACAGACACAAACATCCTCAACAAACAATTAGCAAATAGAAACCAACAACTCATCAAAAAGATAATACACTGTAACCAAGTAGGATTCATCCCAGGGATACAAGGGTGGCTTAACACTCGGAAATCGAGCAACATAATCCATCATATCAACAAAAGAAAAGATAAAAAGCACATGATTATATCAACAGATGCAGAGAAAGCATTTGACAAGATCCAGCACCCGTTTATGATGAAAACCCTTGCCAAAATGGGTATAGAGGGACTTTCCTCAATATAGTTAAAGCCATCTACCAGAAGCCTACAGCAAGCATCATCCTCAATGGGGAAAAACTGAGAGCCTTTCCTCTAAGATCAGGGACGAGACCAGGATGCCCACTCTCTCCACTGCTGTTCAATATAGTACTGAAAGTACTTGCAATAGCAGTTAGGCAAGAAAAAGATATTAAGGGCATTCACACAGGAAAGGAAGAAAGCAAGCTCTCACTATTCACAGATGATATGATACTATAATAGAGAACCCTATAACCTCTACCAAGAAACTCCTAGAAACAATAGACTTGTATAGCAAAGTTGCAGGCTATAAAATCAATACCCAAAAGGCCATGGCTTTCCTATACACAAACAGTTAAAGAGAAGAAAGTGACATGAAGAAAACAATCCCGTTCACAATTGTGCCCCAGAAAATTCAGTACCTAGGAATTAGCTTAACTAAGGAAGTAAAGGACCTGTGCAAAGAAAACTACAAAACGCTACTTCAGGAAATAAAAGATGACACGAGGAAATGGAAAGATATACCCTGCTCATGGATCGGGAGAATTAACATTGTCAAAATGGCAATACTTCCCAAAGCATTGTACAAATTCAATGTGATCCCTCTAAAGATGCCCATGTCATTCTTCAAGAAATGGAGCAAACACTCCTGAAATTTATATGGAACAATAAAGCCCCCATGAATAGCTAAAGCCATTCTTGGGAAAAAGAAAATGGGAGGAATCAACCTCCCTAACTTCAAACTCTACTACAAAGCAGTAATAATTAAAACAGGGTTGAATATACTGACATCTCCCCGGAAACATATGATTATCTAATATTTGATATGGGAGCAAGAAATGTGAAGTTGAGCAAGGAAATCCTCTTTAACAAATTGTGCTGGCAAAACTGGATGGCTACATGCAAAAAAGTGGGCTCAGATCTCTACCTAACGCCATGTACAAAAGTAAGATCAAAGTGGATTAAAGACCTCAACATCAGACTGGAGTGAATAACCTGGTATTTATCACAGCTGCTCTTGGGTGTTAGTCTCTTATTTTGTTACATTATGTTATCCAGATGAAAGCAGTCTTTCTATGTCTGTCCCTCTCTTTCTGACTCATTTCGCTTAGCATGATATTTTCCATGTAGTACCACTTGTATGTAAATTTCTTGACTTCATTTTTTCTAACTGCTACATAGTACTCCATTGTGTAGATTACCAAAGTTTCTTTAACCAGTCATCTGTTCTCGGGCACTCAGGATTTTTCCATATTCTCGCTATTGTAAACAGTGCTGCAATGAACAAACAAGTGCAGATGTCACTTCGACTATACTTTTTTGCCTCTCCTGGGTATATTCCCAGGAGTGGTATTGCTGGGTCAAATGGAACTCAATTTCTAATTTTTTGAGAATCGTCCATGCTGTTTTCCAAAAGGGTTGAACCAGTCGGCATTCCCACCAGCAGTGAAGGAGGGTCCCTTTCTCGCCACATCCGTGCCAACACAGGTTGCTTTTGTTCTTTTGAATGTGGGCCAGTCTCTGTGGTGTGAAATGATATATCATTGTTGTTTTGATCTGCATCTCCCTGATGATTAATGATGTAGGGCATTTTCTCTTATACCTTTTAGTCATTTGAATTTCTTCTTTGAGCAAGTCTCTGTTCATTTCGTTGCCCCATTTTTTGATGGGATTGGATGTTTTCTTCTTGTGGAGTTCAACCAGTACTTTGAATATCCTTGATATCATCCCCTTGTCGGATGTGTATTTGGAGAAATACCAGGTTGTTCACTCCATGGCTTAGAAGCCAACCGCACACTCTAGGGGCGAAGGCAGCTCAGATAGAGAAGGGAGCACCAAATAAAGGGTGCTGGAAAGATCTGCCCAGGATGGGAGATGCATGCTGAAAGTAGTCTATAGACAGAACATGATTGCCACCCAATGTCTCTTCTGCAGACCACAGCACCCAAAAGGAGAGGTAGAACAAAAGGGAGTGCCCTGCCACAGAGTCAGGGTGGGAGGGGGGATGGGAGGGGTGGGAGGGATACTGGGATTGGTGGGGGTGGAGAATGGGCACTGGTGGTGGGATGGGTACTTGATCATTGTATAACTGAAACCCATGCACAAGAACTTGTAAGTCTGGTGGTGGGATGGGTACTTGATCATTGTATAACTGAAACCCATGCACAAGAACTTGTAAGTCTACAACTTTACCTCATGGCATTTCACTAACAAAAAATAAATTAAAAACAAAACAAAACAAAACAAAAACATCAGACCGAAATCCATAGGTTCATTGAAGATAAAGTTGGCAAAACCCTCCATGACATTGCAGCTAATGGTATCTTCAAAAATGTCATGCCACTGGCCGAGAAAGCGAAAACAGAGATAGACAAATGGGACTATATTAAACTAAGAAGCTTCTGCACCTCAAAATAAACACTGACCAAAAATACAAAGACAGTCTACAGAATGGGAAAGGATATTCGCCCAATACACATCCGACAAGGGGTTGATATCAAGGATATACAAAGTACTGGTTGAACTCCACAAGAAGAAAACATCCAACCCCATCAAAAAATGGGACGATGAAATGAACAGAAATTTTCTCAAAGAAGTAATCAGAATGGCAAAAAGGCACATGAGAAAATGCTCTACATCATTAATCATCAAGGAGATGCAGCTCAAAATCACAATGAGATATCATATCACATTGTGTAAATTCAAAAAAGGCACAGCACACCAACGATGGTGACTCTGTCTCTGCTTCGTGGCCAGAGTTCGGTAGTCTCCCCCTGCTTCCCCCACCTGGGGGAGGTCGATGGCGATGGGCAGGTGAAGGAAGGAAATGAGGGCCAGGCTGGTTGGTCTTAGTTGCAGTTTATTCCAATCCCATCTCCATTCTCCTCTGATTCTCCTCCTGCTTCTTCCTCCCCTATGCTGCTTCATTCTTCTTCTCAATCCCCCTTCATCCTCCTTCTCTGGAGTCTGGATTCTGATCCTCAACTCCCAGCCCACTCTTACAGTCTAGTTAAATCCCAAAGCATGAAGGGTTGGGGTAACAATTACACATAGGTGTGATCACAATCAATAGGGGTAGAATTCTTTCCCTAGGGGATATCCGCTCCCTAGGACAGATCCTCATTATCAGATCAATCCACCCTAGAGCAGATTCCCCTGGGTGTGTTTCTCCTCTCCTAGTCTAAGAAACATATAAACATATATAATATAAACCATTTTTTATGGATACAGTAAGAAATACCTTAAACTTATAGAATTGCTCTCCTAGGGCCATCTCAATCTCAGACTACAGTGCTCAGGCCAGATAGTCTTTCCTACCCCTAGCAGGATCCTAGTCTCATCGCTACTTTCGGATCATGACAACATTTGTCTATGATCAAACTCTTAACTTATAGTTAAGAATTGTGGCACTTTGGCCTGGCCCATTTCGATGCCAGGGTAGCTCACCACTTGCCCTGGGTCCATTCAGTCCCTCGTAGGGACCCTGCTTTTAGGGTGTTAGGAACTAAGGGCAACTGAGGCTTAAGTCGAGAAAGCAGATGCCCGGGAGTGAATAATAGTCAAAGCAAATTAAATCCTAAGTCACAAAGCATAATGTTAATGGTCTTCCTGTATCTATACAAAAAGGGCATTGCTTTAAAGTAAACTGTTCATAAGGCATAAGGAGAGGAGAAAGGAAATATTTCAATCATATGTATGAGGAATCTATCCTTACAAGTTAACAGAATCTGATTAGAGGGAAAGCTGATTAAGTGGTTGGGGAGAAGAGCATAGGAAGAATTTACAGATAAACACAATGGAATAGAAGTGCCTCAGGAGCACTGTAATAGGTGTAACCTTATAAACCTAAGCTCCTTGTGGAGAAAGGGAGAAAGGACAAAGCAATATCATCCTACATCACACCACAGAGACTGGCCTACATACAAAATAACAAAAGCAACTGGTGTTGGCACCGATGTGGGGAGAAAGGGACTCTCCTTCACTGCTGGTGGGAATGCCGACTGGTTCAGCCCTTTTGGAAAACAGTATGGACTAATCTCAAAAAATTAGAAATTGAGCTCCCATTTGACCCAGCAATACCACTCCTGGGAATATATCCCAGGGAGGCAAAAAAGTATAGTCGAATGACATCTGCACTTGTTTGTTCATTGCAGCACTCTTTAAAATAGCCAGAATCTGCAAAAAATCTGAGTGCCCGAGAACAGATGACTGGTTAAAGAAATTTTGGTAATCTACACAATGGAGTACTATGTAGCAGTTAGAAAAGATGAAGTCATGAAATTTACATACAATTGGTACTACATGGAAAGTATCATGTTCAGCGAAATGAGTCAGAAAGAGAGGGACACATATAGAAAGATTGCATTCATCTGGGAACATAAAGTAACAAAATAGGAGACTAATACCCCAAGAATAGCCGAGATAAGTACCAGGAGGTTTAGTCCATGGCTAGGAGGCCAGCCACATGTGCTAGGGGAAATGGCAGCTCTGATAGAGAAAGGAGCACCAAATAAAGGGTGTTAGGAGGATCCTCCCAAGATGAGAGAAACATGCTGAAAGACTATAGACCGAATATGATTGCCACTAAATGCCTCTTTTGAAAACCACAGCACCCAAACGGAGAGAGAGAACAAGGGGGAATGCCCTGCCACAGGCACAGAGTGGGACGGGGGGACAGGGGGTGGGAGGGATACTGGGATCCATGTTGGTGGAAAATGGGTGCTGGTGGAGGGATGGGTACTTGATCATTGTATAATTGAAACCCAAGCACAAAAATGTGTAAGTCTACAACTGTACCTCATGGTATTTCACTAATAAAATTTTTTTTAAAAAAAGGAAGATTAAATTATTTGGTATACATGTTGTATTTAAGAGCATGTCTATCTTAATAAATGTTTGCTGTTTGATGACTACATTTTCTGATTTCTACCTGTGATCCTGTGATTTGTATTAGTAAGAAGTCAATAATGTGTGCTCTTAGTCCCTGTTTTGAGCTCAAATTCCTAAACACATTGCTGCGGTTGAGTTCTACCATTAGTGGTCAATGCTGACTCACTCTTGCCTCTGTTCTGGACTGAGATCAGGGAGTCTCCTGGTGTTGAGCTGGTGGAAGAGCAGGAATATGGTGTCCTTGGAAGTGACCTTGAGGCTTCACATTCTTAGCTTGTAACTTGCTCTGGACTTCTCATCAATCTGTTATTCATCATAGTATAAGTTACAAGGTTGGAAAATTCAACTGAGTCTACTGGTAGCCACAAAATTTCGTAGTGTAGTTGACTGCCTTTATATGTCACTAATTAAGTGAAAATACTTTAAAGCCAATCCAGTGAATCAGTTAAGAATAAGCAGGATACAGAGGCAGGGTGGGATGGGGGCAATGGGGGTGGGAGGGATATTATCCATGGTGGTGGAAAATGGGCACTGGTGGAGGGGTGGGTATTTGATCATTGTATAATCGAAACCCAAGCACAAAAAAATTGTAAATCTACAACTGTACCTCATGGTGTTTCACTAATAAAAATTAAAAAAAAAAAAAGAATAGGCAGGATGTCCCACCAGAAGAGTCTCTGAGTGCAGACTCAAGAATAAACCCTGAGCACCACTGAATGTGGTGCCCCCAAACAAAACAAAACAAAACCAAAGAAAGTGAAATTAATAGTTCTTAGAAATGTGAGGATTTGGTAGTAGTGTTTAAATATCAGCATGTTTTCAGGTTGGATCGTTTTTCTTTTCTTTTCCTTTTCTTTTCTTTTTTTTTTTTTGAGTCCAGAACCGACTTCAGTTTATTTGTAAAATGTAACTTACAAATAACCTACAGTGGGGGCTGAGTGATAGTATAATGGAAAAAGCTTTTGCCTTGCATGCAGCTGACCTGGTCTTGATCCCTGGCATCTCGTATGGTCTCCTGAGCACCACCAGGAGTAATTCCTGAGTGAAGAGCCAGGAATAACTTCTGAGCATCACCGGCGTGACCCAAAAAGACAAAATATAAAAAATAACCTACAGTTTATTTGAAAGATGTAACTTAAGATTTCAGGTCCAGATAGAGATATCCTTAAATGATAAAGAATGAGAGTTTAAGATATAAAAATATACTAAGCAGTAGGCCAAGGTGATATATTACCTGATTCAGAGAGTAGAAGAAAAGATGATTAGGTTAACTTCCTATCTAATGTAAAATCCATGGTGAAAAAAGGGGTTCCCAAGGACTAATATTCTTTTAGATAACAACAACCTCGTCCAAAGTGTCTCTTCACTGGCAGAGGTTTCAGGCTTCATAGTTTCTATTATATCCAGTTCAGGGAATTTTTTAGAATAGTTGTGTCTAATGTTTTCATTCTCTGCACTTCTTCCAAATGGGCTGTGATTGTTCTCCAGGGAAAAGAAAAAACCAATCCATTCGAAACAATAAGGCAGGTGTATTAAATGAATAAAAAATATTCTTAATAAAATAATATAGTCTTGAAACCACAGATTTTATGTAATTTAATCTTGAAAAGACAGACTCTTTAGTTTCTCCTGGATTTTCCCATAGAATATTAGTGGAGAACCACAACCCTTATGAGCATCTGAAACATAGTTCTCAAATTTTTTTTGAAAACATTTTCACCTTTATCTTCTAATAGTTTACCTTGATGTGTATGTATGTTTTGTATTTATAAAAATTTCCATTCATTAGCCTAAAAAGGGATATATTTATGGCTCATAATTTGTTCATGTTTGGTGGGGGGGGGGGGGGTTCATTTTTTCTATGCTCACCATCTTGACAATGAACTTCCTGCTTTTAAAAACACTTTTGAAAGGCACTAACTTCTGAGCCATGGAGAAGAGGAAGAGGAGCTTTGATGTGTGTTTGCCAAGGATTCAGCAACCCTCCAGCAAAGGACTAAAGCCACCCGCATTTGCATTCTCTCCTGTGCTTTGTGGAGAAATACACATGCATGCATGCGCACACACGCTTGCACACACACACACGCACATACACACACACACACACACACACAATTAGTACTCTCTGTGGAGTATCCTGGGGCAAGACAGACTCAGATAATTCAAACTCCGTTTTCCCTCCTTAACAGAGGAGAGGGATGAGAAGCAGGTTTCCTCTAAGTTCCATTGAAATTTTAAACAATCTTATTTTTAAAAAGAACAATACGATTCCCCTTTCTGGTTTTTTTTTCATCTTGGAAGAAAGGTTTGTCTGTTTTATTGTAAGGGTAAAAATAAAATATCTGGCTGGCTGACTAACTCTGCAGTTTGAAAGCAACTTCAAGTTTTATTTGAATTCATAAAGTGCCCTAAAGAAATTTTTGTTTTTTAAAATAATATCTTATTCTTTTTTTTCTTACCATAGATAGGTCCTCTGCCTGACTTGCATAAAAGTTGGAGTGTTTACCTCTCAATTAATATGAAGAAGAATAGAAGAGATAGAAGAATAGAAGAGATCAGGAAAATTCTAATCATAAATTAGACATACTTAAAGATAATATTGCCAATATCTTTTCATTAACAACTCCAAAAAATCCTTGTGGTATATCCATAGAGGAATTGGTGAACTAGAGTCTCACAGTTCTAAGGGCCTGTGAGAATTAAGAAGGAAATAATAATGGCGCTGGGTAAGTTTGATGTGGTTTCTGTAACATTCACAATACTGATCAGTAAGGGCATGTGAGACAAAAAACACCAGGGTATCGGTGCCTGTGTCAGAGGATCTTCTCACTGCACTCCAGCCATCACTTTGCAGGTAGCTTCACCCAAGGGTTTTGTGCCAGCAGCAGGCTTATGGGAAGCACTAAATGAACGAATGTCTGAGTGACAATAGATGAATTCTAGTTGCCTTTGCTCTCTGGCTCACTCTCTGTTTCCTATGCTTCTTTTCCCTCACTCTTCCTTTCTTTGCCCTTTCCTTCATTCCCCCACTTCTTTCTTCATTCCTTTATTCCCCCCTTTCTGGCCTCCTTCCTTTGTTTCAAACCTCCATTTCTTCCATTCTCTGCCTTTCTCCTTTCTTCATTCTTTACTCCTTCCTTTCCACTATTCCTTCCTTCCTCACTCCTTTCTTTCTCCCTCTTTCCTTATTTCTTCCATCCTTCCTTCCCCCATCCCTCCACTCCTACTCCCCGCCTTTCCTCCCTGTATCCATTCTTTCCTTCTCTCCTTCCTTCTTTTTCATCCTTTCCTCCACACTCCCTCCTCCATTGTTCTTGGCACTGGCACATTTTAGGATTGAGTTATGCATGCTCTCTTGCCCCAAGTTAGTGGGTTTGTTATTTCTTCAAACCCTGCACCATTCATCCCTTCTACCCTCTCTCTGGATCACACTTCTTCAACTCCCCTCAGGGCATCAACATCAACATTTTCTTCCTGAAAGTGCACAGACCCCAATCTGCAGAGTAGACTGACATGGGCTACGATTAAGATCAGGTTATGCATTTCTGGTGAGCTGAGTTCTCATACTTCTAGAAGCAGGTACATTTATTTCTCACCAAAAACGTGCCCTTCCTGATCTCCTTGACCCATGAGGAAGCAAAGGAAATGAGATTGGCCCGGTTCTGTTTGGTTTAGATCAGGTAACTGGTAAACCACAGCCCCCTTCCCCCACCCCTCTCAGACACAGAAACTAACTCTGAGCCTTTGTGCTCTGGGGTTCATTTGGAAGAGAGACTGAGACAGAGTCTAAGATGTGCCCACAGAGCATATTTGGACTCCTGTGACCATGGACAGTTGTCAGAAAGTGAACCATCATGACTTAAGAGACAACCGTTGTCTCTTGCATTTGTGTTAAACACATGGAGTGCAGAGTCTTTCCAACTTTCACCTTCCCCAATCAACTCACTTATTCTGAGACCCAGGAAAAGGAGTCTTCACACTGCCGTAACCCTCCTCAGTGTCTCTGGAAACAAAATGAGGACCATTTAGTAGGTCTCATTTCTTCACTTTTCTTCTTGAACACAATCACTTCTTAGACTAAAACCTGAACTAGTCCCTAAAAATTTATTTTCCTTGATGATTTCAACAATTGTCTCTTAAAACTAAATGTCAGGAAACGGCATGCTGGTTGTGGTATATTAAATTATAAGTGAAGGCTAATTTGAGGATCAAAGATGATGATCTCTGGGAGCTTTTCACTGTGGGTGGGGAAAGTACCAGCCTGCCCTGTGTCTCATACATTTGTGCTCTCTGCCTCAGAAACATTCTCCCTACGCTTTTGGAGATCTTGATGCTTAATTCAAAGGGCTTTGAGTCACACAGTGGTGGAAGAGTGGCAAGGGGGAGAGGGGACTCTTCCTGGTAGTACGGCATTGAGGAAATTGAAATGTACATGGGTTTTTTTCTCATTTATCAGAGACAGGCAAGAATCTAAAGTGACATTTTATATCAAATGAATTATGAACTGTGTACTTTGTACCTAAGGGAACAACAACTAAATTAGAGTTTGGAGTAAGAGAGAGACAGACAAAAATAGATTTTTAATAAAACATTCACTGATTTCTGTTACCATGTCTGACAGTGACTGGGCACGCCAGTCATATTGGAGACCTAGTCAGTAGAGACTCCTTCTCTGGAGTCTGCAAGACTCCTATATTTGAGAGATTTATTCCCCACAGAAAAACAATTGTAACCATCTCATAAAGTGGACACCGGGAAATTTAAGCATGATGATGCTTACAAAGACTAGAACACACTGCTAAATATACAGTCACTACCTATTGTCTTGCAAAAATATGTTTTCCCCAGAGTGAGAAAGCAGGGTAGCAACAAATTAACACCCCTGTTCTTAATGATTCCTGAAGTACAGTGAGCACTTGACTCACATTTCTCAGGTGATCCTATCATCATGAGGCAACAAACCCAATCATGAATTGAAGAAGTTGGAGGAGGAGGTTAGCTCTTCATTGAGGTAAATTTGAGGTATGTTTTAATTATCATGCTGTTTTTTTGAAGGCATTTTAAGGGCCACAGGGATAGTATAGTGAGTAGAGTTCTTTCTCTGCATGCAACTGACCAGGGGTTTGTCCCTGGAACCCTATGTGGTCCAGAAGTGAGCCCTGAGCACTGATACAGGAATAATCCCTGAGCACAGCCAGGTGTTAATCCCAAAGGCACAAAACACAGTATTTTAATTTCTTTTTTATGTATGAAAGCAAGAAATATTTCATTGAAATTTATTTAGAAATATGTAAAGAAAGAAGTACATGTCCGAGAGAGAACACAGGCTTCTCCAGAGTGGAAGTTGTCAAGCACAGAAACATGTAGACAACTGAGCAAGACACGTGTTTGAGGGAGAACAGTTTTAAGAGTGAGCCTAATTTTTTCAGGAACGGATCTCCTTAAAAGTAGACATTCTAGTAGGTGAATGTGAATTTTGAAAGGACAAATAATTTAACATATTTGTAAACTGCTGAATTCTCCCAACCCTATAAACCCAGAACTGACAAAAATTCTATTATGTGAAATCCAATTGTTTTCTTATGCCAAGCTTATGGTTCCTTTACAGCAATTGTGTAATTAAATTATTGGAAAAAGAGAACTAGGACTGATCATCTGGTTACAGATTTTCTTCACATAAATTACAGAGCTCTTAATTATCATGGTGGTTTATTGAGCATTGTTTTTTATTCTTCATGTATTGATTCCAACTCTTCTGTTCATAATCCAATATGAGCTGTAATCACTCTTAGCAAATCTCTCAGCATTCTTTTCTTATTGATGGCCATTATTTTTTCTCCTTCATGTAGAATATGAAACTAATGGTCTATTAAGGGATATATGTAAGATGTATTTAAGACTATATCTAATTATTGGTTGAGTGATTACTTGAATATTAGATAAAATCCCATTGTTCAGATGAGTTTGATAAGCAATACTTGCCAGTTTTTCCATTATTAAATGATTAAAGTTCTATTGTCTATTCAAGGGTGTTTCACTCCCTCCCTCCCTTCTTTCTTTCCTTCCTGGATTTGAGTTCAGGGTCTCAAAATTACAAGGTACATCCTCTACCACTGAGCCACATCCCTAACCTACTTAACTTCTTTGTTCTTAATACTCTCTCACTAGGTTCTTCAGTTGCACCATCGGGACCCCATTTCAAAGTACAGTTGTTTTCTTAATTACCCAACTTACCTAGATCCTTTATTTTGGGGGGGGGGGGGTGGAACTATTGTCCTATTAGACCCTTTCAGCAAGGGAATAGTTACTTTCACTTACTTTCTAAAGAGAGTGGTTTAGCTTGAATTACTCATTGTTATACTGTGTATTAACCTTGTTAAGCATGGCTATTTTTAATTTTTACAAAGGTGTTGTTCTTAAGAGAATTATTTTAAATGAATAGTAAGCACTGTTTTAAATCAAGAACAGGGTAGACTTAATCCACTAATCTTTCGTTATATCTGTTTTACATTATTTTCCCAGTTGAAGATTCATGTTATACAAAGGGCATGGCTGATCAGATTCTCAAGCCAAAAAAGAACTTAATAGGTGCTGCCCAGAAACTAATTTGAATGAATATGACGGTATTCAAAATAATATGAATACTACGACATTCATCATCTTGGAATACTAAGAAGAATTAAAATGTCAAAAATGGATGCTTAAATAAGGTTTCAACAGAATATAGAAGATCTCTGTTGAAAAAAACCCAGACAGTACAATTTAGTTGGTGGTTGCAGATGTAAAAAAAGAAATTCTTCTGGGTGTTATGACCACCACGTTCAGGGCATCTAATTAGTCTGACAAAGTGACAGTTCCACATTCTGGTGGAACAAATAATGTCTCTCATAAAATTCAAAATTCCTGTTTCCTCTGAGCACAGGGAGCAGTATCATCACAGCTTGGGGGCATCTCAAAATTAACAGAGAACGACTTCCGTCTGTATGATGTGTCCTGGTTCGCAAATTCACTGGAACTGCCTTGCAGAGTCATTTCAAGCAAGTCTTTCATGTAAACCACAAAGTAAGATGGCTGTGGAGCCCTGGTGCCCTGCTCCCAGGATTCCAGTGGGAAGTGGGCACTTTTTTCCTCAAAATGGCCCACAGCAATTAGTATTCAACGGTGTCTTATTCTCCTGGTGCCCTTGGCCCACCTCCACGACCCTTTTCCACAATGCTCCCATTAAAAACTGTATCAAGGGCTCTCCTACCTCCTTTTCAACACTAATTAAAGCCATTGGAGAGAACTCTGGTACCGGGACCTTGTCTCACTTCAGGAAGAACAATTACCAGAGCTAGGTGCTATCTGCCCATTGGGTACCATCTATCTTCTGTTCAATATATGTACAGATCTTGAGTGATGTTCCTCATTCAAGGAAAATGCCAGTGAAATTTTGGGTTTCCCTCCTAAATGTGGGTCAGATAAATCCATTCATCCCTTTTCAGAACCAAGTTCTGTTCATTCATCAGACAGTACAGATTGTATCGTTTCTGTAGTTCTAAGAACTGGTGAAGATGCACACATTGTCTGGTTCCTTGAAGAGGGTGGGGGGAGACAGCCTCCAAACTGTAGAAAGAAATAAGATCAGATATGGACTGTTCAGAAATACGGCTTGCAGAGAAAATATGGTCTTTCTGAATGTTATGAATGGTTTGCTTTGATATATGTTTATACATTGAATATGTACCCTTTATTATAAATCACCAGCCTCTAACATGCTGTTTTGTGGTGCAGAATTAAGAGTGCTGTCTTTGAACTTGAACAGCTTCCGTTTAATTCTTCACCCTGCCAGGAACCGATTTTGTGATTTGAGATAAAATATGTCACCTCTCTGAGCCTTAGATCCCTATCTGTAGTACACACACAGAGAGAAAGATGATGCTACAATTCTTAGTATCGTACAGAGGGTAAGAAACAATTATGTTAAAGGACCTGACACCCAGGATGTGTTTCCAAAGGTCACTATTATGAAAGACTGTTTTGTGAACAAGAAACCTATTTCAGTCGGCTTGTCACTGCTTAATGCTGCTTCCTCTGCACATCCTTGCACTCAAGGTTGTTGTCCATTTGCTGCTACATCTGCATATCCCCCATAATTAGTCCCTTTTTTAATGACATATGGTGTACTGACTGGAAATGGAGTCTTGCCTTCTGTTTTCAATTTGTTTATGACTCAACGACTCAGTCTATAGATTTGGACCTTAATTTTCCATTCTGGAAACTAGAATTTGAAATCCTGGCTCACTTAGAGCTATGTGAGAAAATATAAGGGAAAATGTGTGATCCAGAGAATTTAATTCCTTGCCAACCTATTCAGTGATGCAGCCAGGAGGCACAGAGATAAAGGGACTTGGATTCTCTTGTGACTCAGAAAGGAAAGGAACAGTCTAATCTCAAAATCCAGTTTGAAGCCAAGCTTGGGATGGGCCTGGGAATAGTTGATGGGAGGGCTCCACCCTGGGGTGTGGCTGCAGGTATGGGGATGCCCCAGATTTATCCAGCATCCCAGGACCAAGCTTCTCGAAGACCTCCAGGAACCAAAATCCAGCAGGACACCCCAAAGCACTTTATCCTCTTTTCTTCTCTCTGCTCATTCTGTTGGCTACAATCTTTTAAGTTGTGCCTTACCTCTCCATTAAACACAGAGAAGACTCTCTCCTGCTCCTTCCTAGCGCAGCCTCTCTCTCTGAAACCTAGTCAAGAGTCTCCACAATGTATCATCGTGTATCTTCTGTTACAGAGTGGCACAGTACAATAGATTACATAGGCTCCTGGTATCTCAATGGCATGCTTGGTTCCAATATTTTGGAAATGCAGATGTCACTCACACAGAATGCATCAGGATGGCAGTAAGTTGATGACAATCTTTATGAAAAGATTGCACAGAAAAGACTGGGTTAATTAATTTTCTCCCAGGAAAACCCCTCCACTGGCCACTGGTGACCTCACTTACCACATGTGGAGAAAGGTTTCTGTCTAGAGATCCCAAAGCTTTATAGATCTGTAGGGAGCAGTGAGTTGGTAGCTTCTCTTGGTTTTGTTTTGTTTTTGTGCTATTTGTTTTTGTGCTATTTAAAAGTTTAATAAAATAATATGTTCAAAAGATTATATGCCATCTAGACTGGACCAATCAGGGACCTAACTGATTGCCTACTGTCTTGTATTCATAAAGCCTTGGACAAAAAGGTGAAATTTTAAAATTGCATTTAAAAACTCCCTTCATTGTAATTTATAGCTTGGAGTAAGCTGTTTTATCCAGTTGCCATGTGGAATTAGTATTTACTGGACAAGATGTGTTGATTCAGGATCTTGTCGGTAGAGTGCTCTCCCCAAGAGGGCCGTTTCAGCTGGAGGAAAGCGCTCTGAGCAACACAGCATCCTGGAGACCATATATCAGACTGATAGATGCATGGCTCTAGCGTGAAGGAACCCGGGTGGAATTATTGCCGTTCCTACTTATTGCTTTGGTGCTAAGGGGCCTCTAAGGAATAGGGCTAGGATAAAAGGGGTTAACCAGAGGGGAAATAAAGCCTTCCAGAATTCACTGTGACTGAAAGCGGGCAGAATGAGGAGTTATATGCACAGGATATAAGAGGATTGACCTGTTTGAAAATATTTTACAATTTTGTGTAGTCCAGGTATGACCGATTTAATAGAGAACTTTGGGGGGAGGGGAGATTTATCACTCAGAAGTGATTTGAAGATACTTTATTGTTATCATGGCACCTACTTTGAGGCGTGTCACTATCCTTTCTTAATAACACAGCAACATCGTTTGTAATGATGGAAGGATTCTTCTGCAGAATAAAGATTCAGTTTTTCATGTTGACAACTTATCAAAGCCAACTTCCATTTTGCAGTTGGATTGTCAATGACATCTTCTTGATGCAGAAAAATTAGACAAACATACATCATAAGAGGATCCTGTTGTTCTGTTATCCTTTATATATGTGATTTGGTTTTTTTTTGCATTTTGCGTAGATCTTTTTAATATATGTATATTTGTTAGAAGTCAGCTAAAATGCCCACAACAAATCAATATCAGCCCTGTTAAAACTACACGTGTTCACAGATAAAATACTAATGTAGTTCAGAGAGATAGTACAGGAGTTCAAGGCACTTGCCCTTCATGTAGGGCCCCTGGTTTAATCCCCAAACACTATATATATTCCCCCTCCCTAAAATGCCAATCTAAAGATTTGAGCAAGATGACTCATTCACATCAAAGATTGGGGGTTAGTGAATCATTAGCCTTAAGTACTAAGTCATTGAATAATTGGTTCTGGACAGTACAACAACAGCACATCCTGTTTTTGTGACATTTCTCTGGAGAGGACCATTAACTCTCTCTTCCTCTGGCTTCCTGCTCACAGTTTGCACCTAACTGATGCCTTTGCTCTATGAGAAGGCAGTCAGTGAGCACTGAAATAAGAGGTCACAAAGTATCCCCTCCTCTGTTTCCTGCAACCCTGGCCTCTCCATTCACTTCTCTGTAAAGGCAGGGCTGCCTCCCTATGGAGGAGGGTAGCAAATATGTTATGTGTGAGGGCATCAGCTCATGGAGAAGGTGGGTGACATGAGCAAGGCTTCAAGTCAGGCACCAGTCCTGAGTGATGGTAGGAAAATAAAAGAGTTTTACTACATCCTGAAAGGTCTCTTCCTTGCTGAGGGCCTGAAAAAATAGTGGAGATAAGTTCTAAGTGGCTTTGCCTCCCCTCTGCTGCTGCATCCCTGGTCACTGAGGTTAGTGTTTCTCCTTCAGACCCTGCTCTGTGGATCTGCCCCATCCCCCCACTGATCTTTATCTCACAAGTCACCTATCATGAAACCTTCCTTTGACAGTCCCCATTCACCTAGTTTATTGGGGGAATAATGATATTTATACACTGTTTTCCCCCAACTTTTTCTTCACTGCTTATTTTTCTTAGGGTGCTGATGGCACCTGGTACATCTTTTTCATGGTCCTTTGCTTCCCTTTCTCTGTACTCCAATCCTCCCACACCACCCCCTCCTCCTCCCCACGGTGAGGTGAGTCTCACAAGGGAAGACCTGTGTCTCATTCCCCTGGTATGGTGTTCTTACATCCAGAGAATTTTCCTTTGCATGGAGGAAACATTCAATACATGTTTACTACATAAATGAGGGAATTATTGATGAACTCAAAACCTTTACAGCTGATTGATGAAACTTGTAATCTAAGCCTTCCATTCTCATCACTGGTCATTCATTTGCCTCATTGTTCAGAGGTAGGCTTCCTGCAATTGGAAAGTATATAAAACTCACACACTATATCGGGCTAGTTAGGCATGAGTCAAAGTGTAAAGGAAACCTTGTAAGGCCAGGGCAGCAGGCTCCATCCCAACACTAACCGAGATGAGTACTGCCAAGAGTGGTTATCACAACATATTTTAAGAGATTTCTGAGGCTGGAAGGACAATACACCAGATAGGCACTTGTCTTGTATGCAACCTAGCTGGATTTGATCCCCAGCATCTCCTATGGTTCCCCCAAACCTGCCAGGAGTGGTGCCTGAGCACAAAGACCTAAGCACTGCCAGATGTGTCCCAGAACAAAGCAGAAAGATCCCCACTAATTATTTTCAGTTTTTTAAGATCTCTTCTCCGTTATCATGGCCTCTCAATCTTTGGTCATTTCGCATTTATATTACAAAACTTCAAATGTTTCTTGAAAATATAGTACTTAAATTTTCTAAGGGAAGTTTAAATATGTTCAATTTAATAGTAGTAATAATAAGAATAATGAATAATAATTACTTGGATAACAAGTAGATACTTTATTTACATTATCACTGATCTTTTTATACCACTCCTGATAGGGAATAATAATATCCTCATTTTAAAGATGACAAAATCAGCCCAGTGTCCTGGGTGACTTTTCTAAATTCACAGAGCTTTGCTTGTGAAGTTTGCTTTTGAGTTTCTGACTAGCTCAGGGATGAACTAGGTTTAATTTTGTTAAGTTCATTTATGCTAAAACTGTTGGAAAATTAAGTTAATAACCAGACTCTTGTTAAACATTTTATTACTGTTGCTTTGATTTCTCTCAGTCTTGGTAGTGCTTCTAGAAGGACTCAACTCAGTTTCCCTGTCGGATCATATTGAGCAGGAACACTGAATTCTGGACTTGCCAGGAGTGGGACAAGACCAGCAGAAGCAACAGACACACTCTAACTTGTTAAGTGTCAGGTGCATAAATTTTCATTGTGAGTCAGGCAATTATACCCAAGAGGAAAGAGCTTTATTTCACTCTTTGTTGTAGGGGATCATTTAAGGTTGGCATATAGGTCATTCTCAGTCAATTGTGTGCAGCTGTCATTAGTACAATTTTCATCAACTTCCCTCCTTCAAAGAGGATACCTCTATTGGATTCATGTGTGACAGTGGGTGATAGCGATGGAACAAAGGTCTGGCTTCCTGCCTGGTTGTTTGCTTGATTGTTGGAAAAAGAGTATAAAAATATGTTCTAATAGCTGATCCACTACATTTTCTTCATGTTTTCCATCAGACAAGCTGATATCCAGGTGGGAATGAAATGCCTGTTCACCTGTCTTGCTGCTTAGGGGCTTGCTTAGGAAGAGGGAATCCTGATGTCATTGAACAATAAGGAAGCATAGTGCTTCAGGAATGAAAATGTTAAATGAAATGGGCCATGTGGAACACTGTTGTTGATCCTGAGGAACGGTTTGTGCAGGCTATGAAGCATTTCCACTCTGTCCAGCATATGTTCTCATGGTTTTCTCTGCTCTAATTCATCTGTGTTTGTCGGCAGCTCCAGATGGCATCCTGCCTCCCAGGCGTTCATCTGCCACACCAACCAGTCTTCAGGTTGTCTGGTCTGCACCAGCTCAAAATAACGCTTCTGGCAGTCCTAGATCCCAGCTCCAGATGAGATGACCGCCCCCACTTGCTGGCTGCTTTCTAGATGAAGCCTTCCCTGCCCGTCCTCTTCCCTCCTGGCCATGCTAGACAATGTTGGCATCACACACATTGCCTAAGTGTCCATGAATTAGGTCAGATCTCCTTTGCAAAGTCCCCCTTTCTAAAAAAGCTTCAGATGGGCAAAAGAGAAGCCAAATCCTAAGAAATATTCTCTGTTTTGCAAAATTACCTATCCTGTTATTTTCACAGCTCTTCACAGAATAAGGTGTCTTCTCCCTGGACTGGAGCGGGATCAGAGCATTTGCTTTGCATACAGTTGACCCCAGTTCAGTTCCCAGCACTGCATAGTACTGAACATCACCAGGAGTGACCCCTGAGTGTAGAGTCAGGAGTAATCCCTGAGCACTGTCAAAACTTCATTTCCTTGCCAATAAGATGTCCTCCCAAACATAATAACCTTTCAGTTTTTGTATTGCAAACCATAATGCCCAAAAGAGAATATGGGGAATATTGTGTGCCAGGGAGGCAAGGGGAGGGTGGGAAAGGGGATGGGGTATACCGGGGATATTGGTGGTGGGGAATGTGCACTGGTGGAGGGATGGGTGTTTGATCATTGTGTGATTGTAACTCAAACATCAAAGATTGTAACTATCTCACAGTGATTCAATAAAATTGAAAAAAATAAGATGTACTCAACCCTCACTTTTCAGGAGCACATGTATTTGTATAAACTAGGCTTACAACTGCAGTAGGGCGTTTGCCTTGCATGCAGCCAACATGGCTGACCCGAGTTCTATTCCTCCACCCCTCTCGGAGAGCCCGGCAAGCTACCGAGAGTATCTCAACTGCATGGCAGAGCCTGGCAAGTTACCCGTGATGTATTCGATATGCCAAACACAGTAACAACAAAGTCTCCAATGGAGACGTTACTGGGCCCGCTCGAGCAAATCGATGAACAACAGGAGGACAGTGACAGTGACAGTGACAGGCTTACAACTGAACCCCAGAGGGACTGTATGTACAAAATGTAACTAAACCAGGTGATCTGAGATAGAGATAGTGTGTGAGGATAAGATGCTTGTTGACAATTTCTGAAAATCCTTTAAAAGAAGATCATACTTGCTTTTAAAATTTCTATGTATCTCAGAAACTTACTCATGGATATTCCTTTCTCGTGTAAGCTGTTTTCACATCCTCTGTTTGCTACACTATGAAGTGAGATGCCTGACTGTAGGCCAAGCTGGTGGCTCCAATGGATATGACTGTTGTTGTAATTCCTGGGCTCTATCCCTTGCCACAGAGGACAGGACGTGTTCTGGACAGTGCTCTGGTGCACTGTCAGTGGTCCTTTCCAAGGCAGCCGTTAGGGTAGTATTCCACTCCAAAGCAGTCATCAATGTCTTTGATTTTCCCAGAACAAAGAACAAATCTCTTCTATTTTCTTACCATGTCATTACAATCCTCTTTTCCAAGAGTTAAAGTGTTCAGATTCTTAAGAAGCAGAACATTGTGGATTTGGAGGGATGGAGGTTTAGGCCATCAGATAGGAAAAAGAGGTAATTTATAGTAAATTCCTTTAAACCTTATTCTTTCTTTTGGGACAGATGTAGATAATACAACTTTTTTCCAGTGTTTCTCAACCTTGGCCCCTTTTGACTCTGTTTTTTCCTTGACGCAGCCCTTTTGTCCTACCGCTTGACCCCTGAGTCTCGTGCCATGGCACCCTATTGATGTGGTTTCCACCTATAGTCCCTTAGCATATCCTGACAGCCCATAAGGGGTCACATGATCCAAAAATTGATAAATGCTGTTCTAGCCTACTACTGGGTGTTATATGTTTGCTACATTGGAGAATTAGGCACGGAACAGAGATTACAAGAAGAGTCTTACTTAGACTTATTTTCTGAAGCCCAATGGTGTTGTATTCAAAGTCACATCTGAATGATCATCTCTAGAGTACAGAAGTAGAACCAGAGTTCAGTGATTCTGCATGTCATGTAAACAGTAAATTCACATTGCATATAAACCAAGAAAGAGAATGTGTTAACTCTCCAAAAACAAGTTACATTTGATAGCGTGTGTATTTACTAAGTTCTATGTACAAAGTAAATACAGTAATTAGGTGTAATTACCTTTGTCAAAGCACATATGTTGAATAGTTTTTGAGAAACTGGAAACAAAATGCAAAGAGTGAGAGCCAGGAAAGCTGTATCTTGAACCTAGAGATGTTCAGCTTTCACCTTGCATCCGAGATGCTTCTCCAGTGGCCAGTTACACAACTGGCTCTTGGTTCACTGAGAAGTTGAGTGACCTTTGAAAAGTTAAGTGTACAACAATAAAATGAGTTGTTTTAATTCTACAGTATATTCTGGGGGTAAGACATCAAATGATATGGAACCAAATAATATATCTTTCTTAAAGTTTATAGTATTCAAAAATAAGACAACACTATGAGTGATGACCCATATTCCATTTTTCTCTTCTCCCAATTCAGAATCCCTCCCTAGACATAACCTGGGAACTTCTCAAGGGCATACCCAACCCTTTCAGACTGCTGAGTATCATTGTATATTATCTCTTGCCATGGTACAAGCAACTGCATCCAAGGACCCACCCCCAGTCTCCACACCCCACCCACATACCTTTTTTGCTCCCTTAAGGGAAATCCTCATCTGTCCTGGGGATCTCACATTATAGACACCAACTGACTAGAGATTTACCAGCCTGAAAGCTCCCATTCACAATGAGCCCTTTGAAGAAACACTTTCCTAAAGCACCAAACATAGATGCCTAATCTTCTCCCTGGAGGTCAATGGAAATGATGGAGCACACTACAAAAACCATGCCTGCGAGTGCCAGGCATGAGAAAGAAGCTCAAGGCCCCTTTTGGGCATCCTTAAATTCCGTCCCTCCAGGACAGAACTCTCCTGGGTCTCTTCCACTGTCCTCCTGCTGCAGGGCTGGTATTTCTGCTTCACAGATCCAAAGCTGCTAAGAAATTGGTGTCAAAACTTTATATGCCTAAAACTCAAACATCAGTAACTTTGTAAATTACAGTTATTTATTTTTTGAAAAATGAGGGGAAAAGAAAACTGTAAACACTGCAGGGTACCCACAAGCACACTATTCTCTGAAGTGTCTGAGAAGCATATTTCCTGACTCAGCTTCCTGTGAGATGAACTTTGCAGATGGCTGACCCAATAGTCCTATGCCTCCAAAGCCTAAAATGTGCTTGGGGATCTTTAGGATGAATTCTTCTTCCTTGGGGAAGAATGCATAGCACTTGACTCTGCAGCAGTCTTTGTTTTGTTGCCATCCTTAGCCTAAAATATTCTTCTGTGTCCATTCCTCTGCTTCCTGCATGCACTCATAGCCAACAGCCAAGGGTCGGCCACTTGTCACTTAGGCAGAGTTTCTGATGAAGGTTCAGCCTAAGATATGATGACGGTGAATTTGGGGTGTCACAGGAGATGGATGCTCTCTCTGAAAGGATGTACAGTTGAGTTGACAGATACTGAATGATTGGCACAGGGCACAAGCAACTTCCTGTTGCAACTTCAACCATTGCTCTCTCTCTCTCTCTCTCTCTCTTTCTCTCTCTCTCTCTCTCTCTCTCTCTCTCTCACACACACACACACACTCCTCTCCTAGTGCTGACAGCACCTGGCCAGAACACATTACCCTGGTCAGCACCCGCCTTTCTTGCAAGTGCAATTGCCCTTTGAGGAGTGTGACTCATCACCTTATAGGAAGAAAGGGAGATGTAGCCACATGTACATCTCACACCAGCCTCTGTGTCATCCATGACCACCCCCCCCAACTTCCTGGTGTTAGAATCAACCCCCAGAAAGAGTATTTGTCAAGTGTGACTTGCATTAAGCCTCAGACACAGTTCTAACAGAATGAGGAAAAAATTCAGCAGCCTAGAGAGAAATGGCTGGGTGTCTTAAAATAGAAGAAAAAAGAAGTTCTGGTTGCACAGAGGAAAAGGCCACGAGGAATTTTAATGGATTTTTTTTCACATAATTTGTTATTTACATCAGTGTGCCACAAATATCTAGCTCCATGCATTTTTAAAAATGGGTGCGCTGTTGCCAAATAATAATAATGCACATTTCCTATGAATATTTTAAATCCTGTTAAACACATGTTAATAAAAGATGTTTGCCCCAGCCAGCCTGGTCAGTGTAGTATTCAACTCTTCGCAACCAGATAAATACAAACAACATGAGATGTCTTTACATGCTGCTGAGAGTCCAAGCGCCATCCCTGTCTGGAGCATGCAGAAAACAAAAACAAAAATCGTACCAACTGTGTTAGGTTAGATTTGAGAGTGTGTGGTGAGTAAAATAAAAACACTTGCCTAGAAGCTGAAACTTTTTGATTTCTTAAAACCAGAAATAAGCATCCTTCTTGATTAGATTATTCTTCATTCTCTCCTGCTTACTGTGGTTCTCTGAGCAGTGTGTCCTGGCAGAAATAATCATTGGTTGAATCGACAAGTTTCTTCTCATTTCAGCTTAAAATTGTATATGCCCTTTGCCTCTCATAGTCATATCTAGTATAACATGAATATTACCTTAAAAATGCAGATTCCTGGGTCAAGTATGCCACTCAAGTGAGCAACCACATACCTGGCACATTGCATGGACTGTGAGTTTGATCTCCAAAACTGCATACCCCTGCACAGCCATAAGTGCTTCACTCCACACACCAATCCAAGTCAGACCTGTTTATCACAAGGATTTTTCAGCAACAAGGTCAAATTCAGAATATTCATTCCATATGGAATATTTCTCTATTTCAGTCATTTTAAGACACGTTGATATTTTAAAGGAAGCAATCAGATCAAACTAATGAAAATAAAATCATGTCCTAAAAATTATTTGTCTATTTCCTAAAAGCAATCATAATAACTTTCACTGGTTCTGAAGCATCATCTATTGAGTCATCATTTATCTCTTTTTAGAAGCCTTTAAAAATTCCTTGGCATTTGCTCCCCAAACACAGTGGATATGTTCACTGCAGCACTTAGTAATATAGCCAAGACATAGAGACAACACAAATGCCCTGTGGCAGATGAATGGATAAAGAAGTTGTGGCCTATATACACAATGGAAAACTATGCAGCTATGAGAAAAAATGAAATTATGTAGTTCACTGTGATGTGGCTGGAAGTGGAAAGTACTGTGTTGAAATTAATTAGAGAGAGAAGGAGAAATGGCAGATGATCCCACTCATCTGTGGAATATCAAGGAACAAAACAAGGTCATGGACAGGATCGAACATGATGGCATCCCCTTGGCCATGGACTAAAAAATGAATTATCAAGTAGTGGAGGATGGATGGGAAGGAGTAAAGATCATATCAGAGGTAGCAGGGGACTGTGGTGAGACATATGCATTTTGGTGGCAGAGGAGTACTGGAGCTTTGTACATCAATTCTATAAATGTTAACAGCATTGTAAGTAGATTGCCTAAACTTTAATGTCAAAAATCTAAATGTGATCATTTTGTAGTTAAAATCCCATATTAATATTTATAACAGCTGATCTAAGAGGCACTATTAAGACTGTGGGACTTTGAGAGTTTGTTCTGTAGGTTTTCTTGGACAATTCTTTCCTCACTCCTTGTACTCATGTGGTGGTCGGTGAGTTTTGACAGCTATGCTTGGAAGGATAGGGATGACCACTAATCTGCTGTGTTTGTTCACTGTGTCAGATACTGTGGCTATTGTGTCCACAGGCACAATTTTTCAGGGGGAAGCAGGTAGGAACATTTTTCAGGTGTCTGAATTAAGGTAGCTGTTTTTCTACTCACAGTTTTGCAGTAGTTCACTCTTCATCTTTGAGACTCTCATAGCAATTTTCAGGGGAACAGAGGTTCTTCAAGATCAAGACAGAAAGATGGTGCAGTGTTAATTAAATAACATATGCAACAGAACATCTTTTTTCTTGCATCTTCAGCAAAATCTCACCCATCTTAGCTCAAATGTTGCCTCCTCTGTGGAGCCCTCCCTTATTGTCCTGAGAAGTTTGGTGTGTAAGTCTTTGTGCTCTATCCCCCCTCCCCTTGTGAAATGAACTTCTCCAGACCTTGGGCTCTCATTCATCTCTGTGTCTTCAATGTCTGTGGAAGGGACTGATGTAGGGCAAGTGGCCAAAGACTTATTCATTGAAATACCAAATAAAAATAAAGTTCCTTATAAGAAAATCAGGAAAACTGAACCAAAGCAGCCATCATTGGGCAACTGCCCACATCCTGGAGACAGAGACATAGAAGGTAAAACGATGAATGAGACTCTTCTTTGTTTAGGCACCACTCTCTAGTAGCAAGGACATGTATTAAGGACATTGTCCACAGTGTTAGACTTGCATGAGGGTAAGCCCGGATTGCAGATGAGAGTATCCTAGGGAAAGGAGTGCCAGAGGACAAGCCCAGAGCACCAGAGTATCCCAGGAGATGGGGTGTCAGAATAAATTATTCCTAGGCAAAAAATAACAGGACAGGGAACCAGCAATTTTGAGGGGATGTAAATCCTGAATTTCAACATACCTGCCCTCGCCATTTGTCCAGACAAACACAGTAGATACCAGGAGAGTAGCACATGGATTTAAGGGATGGCTTGTCTAGTGCTCCTAGTGCTCTAATTTAGTTCTAGGTGAGGAGGGGCAGGGAGGGATTTCATGGGAAGCAGATGCCTAGAGCTCTCCTCCATTCTGGTGAAGTCAGGGACATTCCACTGGCATTGCCTCTCTGATTCAGCACTGGTGTCTTGATTGGGATAAAGAATGTGGTCATTTGAGAGTCCTCTGCTTGCCCCAAACCCTGAGCTGTTTCAAAAATAAGAAGGGAGGGATATTAAGGAAAATATTCCACGGGAAAATAGTTTGTCCTATTCTGGTTCCTATCATATTAGGAGAGAGTAAAATGTTTGTTCTGGGAGAAAAAGTAAAACTGTGGTAGGAAATGTGATTAGTTGATGGCTTTCCAAATCATTTAGCAAGTATATGTGTGCCCCTTATTTAAATATTAAGTATTTAAATTTTGAAATTAAAATCACTTGAAGAACTTTGTATTTATCTATGTGTTTTCAAATTTCAAATCTCAATAAATAAAAGGGCATATGCAGGGGAAGAATGAGAACATTTAAAAATGCAGATGGAGAATATTTTTCTTCTAGATTTATTTTAAGGAAAAAATATGAACTACAAGACTCAATAGTGCTATATGATTATTTGGCTTTCTCTATTCAAAATACATTTCCCAATTTCTTAAAATATTAACTTTTTTTAAAAAAATTTTATTAGTGAGATGACCGACACTACCTCAACTACCCAGCTGCCGCCACACTCCAGGATGCTTTCTGGACCCATGCGGCCATGAAGCGGCTGCACAACACATCATAAGACACTAAATACCCATCTTCTGGAGTTGTCACACCATATTTGATAGGGTTCAAATATGGTAACACCTACCAGGGCGATTAGAGGTCACCCCAAAAGCCTCTATCACTCTCGGAAAGACTGACAAGCTACCGAGAGTATTCCGCCCGCACGGCAGAGCCTGGCAAGCTATCCGTTGTGTATTCGATATGCCTAAACCAGTAACTACAAAGGGTCTCATTCACCTGACCCTGAAGGCTTCACCAACATGGCAGCACTGAGAAGGATAAGAAAGGAGAGGCCGATAAAATCTCAAGGCCGAACTAGGCTGCCACAACGAAGGAAGACAAAAATGATCGTCTGTACTTTCAATGCACGTACGCTACCATCAGATGTATCCATCAAGGACCTGATGGTACAAGCGCGAAAGATCAAGTAGATCAGCTGAAGAACTTCACATCGGGACCCATGGCCTTGAATGGAACGAACAGGGTGAGAGACTGTCTGAGTTCATCATGTCGACCAAGATCATCCATGGTAACTCAAGGTTCCAGAAGACCAAATCTAAACATTGGACATGGGAGTTTCCCGGTGGACGATTCCACAACAAAATAGACCACATCATATTTAATCCACGGTTTTGCCTGACCAATGTCGCTGTTGTGCCACCATTCCGAACGGGATCGGACCACCGTCTCCTTCGTGCAAAATTCTACTTCACAGAGAGGGGAGAAAGGGCTGCAAAGTTTAAAAAGAGAACTCCCAGAACAACCACCAAGTGGGAGCTCTTTGGCACTATTGCAGCAACATGGGAAGATGCCATTGTTGACAACATTGACGAGGAATACAATCGACTGGTTCAGCACCTCCATGATTGTGCAAGGAATGCCAAGAGAGAGATAGCCACAAAAAAACACCTGTCTTCGAAAACTCTTGAGCTTATTCGCCAACATGGCTTGGTGCATGCCTCAGGCAACCACAAGCGAATGTCCAAGCTCGCAAAGCAGTGCAGAGATGTGATCAAGGAAGACCTCAAAGAGAGAAGAGCAGAAGTGCTGGTAGATGCGGCAGAAGCCGGGGAAGTATTTGCAACACCCGCCTGTCATTCGCCAACTACAAGACCAAAATGACTGCCCTCCGACGTCCTGATGGATCTATCACATCCTCCAGAACAGCAATGGAGATTATCCATGACTTCTACTCAAATCTCTTCGATAGCCATGTCCACCTGCCGACATACCAAATTCCACAGGATGGATATGTCATTCCAAATGTTCGCCCTTCCGAAATCCGACATCCCATTTCATCAGTAAAGAAACGAACAGCACCTGGCCCAGAGAAGGTCAGACCTGAACACCTGAAGAACCTGCTGTCAGTACTCATCAATACGCTGGCTTGGCTCTCCACACGCTACCTGTCTGAATGCAAGGTTCCGTCCCAATGGAAAACCAGCAGGACCGTACTACTGTTCAAGAAGGGAGACATCCATGACATTGGCAACTATCGCCCCATCTGCCTATTGTCTGTCATCTACAAGTTGTTCACTCGAGTCATCCTAAATAGGATTGGCATAACACTAGATGAAGGATAACCATGCGAGCAAGCCGGGTTCCTCAAAGGATTCAGCACCATCGACCATATCCACACAATAACCAAGCTCATTGAGGTTTCTCGGGAGTTTAAGATGCCGCTCTGTCTAACGTTCATTGATTTAAAGAAAGCCTTTGATTCTGTTGAGACAGAAGCGGTCATTGAAGCCCTAGCCAATCAGGGCATTCAAGCTCAATACATCAAGATCCTCAGTGAGCTGTATTACGGATTCACTACCAGGATCTCACCATTCTACAAAGAAGTAATCATCAATGTCAAGAGAGCGGTTCAGCAGGGTGATACCATTTCACCAAAACACTTCAGTGCCACCCTCGAGAACATCATGCGACAATTGGAATGGAAAGGAATGGGAGTGAAGATAGATGGATGGCAACTACACCACCTCCACTTTGCTGATGACATTATTTTAATAACACCAAACATCAGTCAAACAGCACAAATGCTGGCCGACTTCGACCGTGAGTGTGGAAATGTTGGTCTACAGCTGAATCTTACGAAGACAATGTTTATGAGAAACAGCCTCGTTCCTGACCCCCCATTCGCTCTCAATGGAATGACCATCTCCGAATGCAACAGATATTTGTACCTAGGTCGAGAAGTTAACATGACATATAACCTGGCACCCGAGCTGTGCAGGAGGAAAAGAGCGCTTGGAACGCCTTCAAGAACGTCAAAGAAATAGCTAAGAGGACGAAGAACCTCCGGCTCTGGGCACATCTCTTTTATTCCACTGTTCTTCCTGCTTTAACATATGCCTCAGAGACCTGGGCCCTATGCAAACAGGATGAGAACGCTATTCGGGTCTCCCAAATAGGAATTGAAAGAGCTATGCTTGGAATATCACGTTTCACTCAAATGAGAGAAAGAATGGAGTTCCGACCTCTGTCGAAGATCAAGAATCAGGGACGCTGTCTTGTTTGCCAAGGTGTCAAAAATCAGATGGGCTGGTCACGTAATGAGATTTAAAGATGACTGCTGGACTAGAGCTGTTACCGACTGGATTCCACGGGATGTCAAAAGACTGCGTGGCCGCCCACCTACCAGATGGTCAGACTTCTTCATCAAGATCATGAACGATCGTTTTGAGGCTCTTCATGTTCCTAGAGCGAACAGATGCCATTGGGCTACACTAGCACGCGACAGGGACAAATGGAGACGTTACTGGCACCCGCTCGAGCAAATCAACGATTAACGGGAAGTCAAGTGATCAATTGATTAGTGAGACACCATGAGGTACAGTTGTAGACTTACAAATTTTGTCCTTGGTTTTCAATTATACAATGATCAAATACCCATCCGTCCACCAGTGCCCATTTCCCACCACCACGGATCCCAGTATCCCTCCCACCCCCATACCCCCTATCTCACCCTGCCTCATGGCAGGGCATTCCCCTTTGTTCTCTCTCTCCTTTTGGATGTTGTGGTTTTCAAAAGAGGCATTGAGTGGCAATCATGTTTGGTCTATAGTCTACTTCTGAATGCTGTCATGTTTATCCCTTTGAACAGTGATTAGGTATCTATTCTCCCACAACAGAAAGATATGTAATGAAAATTAAATTATTTAATCTGTGATTCAGAGAGTAAAATGACTCTATATGACACTACATTCTTTGTCTTCTCTTACCAAGATCTCAGCACCTCCCTATCCCACAAACTCAGATTTCCAGGTTCAATCAAAGTGAACATTTATTTTTATTTTCCCATTTATGTGTCTTTTCTTCCTTAGTGAAGCAACACGGTTTTAATTTAAGCTTATTTAGTAAGATGGGAGGGGAGAGTAATAGAGGAAATCTGTGTTTAAGAGAAAACACAGCTTCTCCAGAATGGTAAAATTGAACAAAGAGACATAGAAACAAGCAAGTGAGATACATGTTCAAGGGAGAACAGGGATGTGAAGAGCAAGTCACATGGGTGTCCTGGTGTCCTAAGATCAAAGCTGAACACTACCATCAGAATCCTTTGAGTAGGTAGACTAATGCAAAATTCTCTTCCCATGCTTCTCTGTGCCGCTCAAGGTCAGAGAGCACTGTCCTCCCCTGCTGGAATTGCTGGCCTTTCAGGGCTGTTTTCTGCCTTTGAGAATATACACATCACTGCCTTTCATTTTCCACCAAATTTCCCAGGAGGAAATGTCCCACCATATCTATACAGTGTAAATAAAGTGCAGTTTTGAGAGTCAAAGTATTCTCACCTCTCTCCCTTGTCCTGACCACCACCGGCTCTCTTCTCCCCTGGGAAAGTAGTTCCCAGTACTGGTTTTCCTGCTTGCAAACTATCAGGCCTATCTTGAGATTCTCACAGCCTCTGGACTACCTATGGTCCTGTTGCTCAATGCCTGTGCCTTAGCGCCCATTTCCTCTGTGGCCAGTTCTCAAGGGGCTTAAAAGTTCATTTCAGAGGAAAAACTGGAGTGCCTGTCCTTAATATTCACTTTGTGACATAACTGTTGTACTCTCTCCATCATCACAAGATTAATATTTCTTTGTCTTTTTTTATTGGTCCTATTACATTTGAGTCTTTCATTATGAGCTGTCAGAAATCCTTTGGGGAAGTAGTAGGGGTATAAATAATACATTGACAAAGGAATTCATGATTAAAGGGAAGCTAGAACCCATCATTCTCCTCTTCTGCTAACACATCAGTAGTGAATATCAAACAGCTACATGAACAATTAGCATGTAATATATTGCTCTCTGTAATTATATATCCATATATTTGCCACCTTAATTTTTAATTCATTGGCAAATTTAGG
>NW_026606067.1:22930000-23057500 GCF_029834395.1 Sorex fumeus
CAGTATTCATGGGGCCTCCTGATCCTTTATGATAATTGAATCAGTTAGAGTGCTGAGTGGAGCAAGTCTAAAACCTGTTAACCTAAAGGTCAGCTCTGTGCATTGTTTATTTATCAGGAGGTGAAAGAGCTAAATCGGCAGCTTCTGTCACAGTCACAGTAAAAAATCACCTATAATATTAACAGGGAGTAGATAAATTGCAAAACACGGATGAGAATGATAAACAGAATGAGCTATAATATAGAATATATAATGAGAGAGAGGCTTGAGGATTTCACGCGGCCGTAAACTGTGCAGGTTTGTTATGATAGTGTTATTGATGATAATTAGTTACTAGGGCTCTAGGAGAAAAAGAGGCGGTGGAAGCTGGAACTTGGTTGACAACTGCCCTCAGGGCCATGTCCCTGCCGAAAGCTTCTTAAGAGGAGCCAGATGGATTTTGTGCAGTTTTATGTGATAACAGAAATGATTCTGAGATGGCACTTTTAGAAGAGACAGTATAACTCACAATGGTCCCAATTCCTCTTGCTCATGTATCAGAAGCCCTCCCCTTTTGGAAACCATTTACTATTGATTTGACCCATTTACCCTAGGTCAGAGCCGGCAAGGAAAGTTGTGTCTTTTATTTCTCCGGAGGAAGTGTTGGATGTGTCCACTTGTTGGACTTATTTTTTTTCTAGAGGCCCTGGACCATTGGAACTCCCAATTCTCCTAGCTGTGACATCAAGGCAGGGTTCTGCTGGTGCACAGAAATTATTCCTACCCACTACAGCCTTTTCCTGCAGTGGTGTTTCTGCTGGTCAATTCCCACACTGCCAGTCACTCATGTCCGTGTATGGCCTGTGAGTTTCCTGTCTCCACCTGTGCCCACCTTTCCCCAGCTGTCTTTGCAATGGGTGCTTCTGCTCACCTGAGTGCCACAGCATGAGGACACACACAGAGGCCCCCAGGGACATCTCTAAGACGGGAACGGTCCTCAGACACATACATATTTTAACAGTTGCCTTCAGTTCCAACTTTACCATCAAGAAGAGGGTGCAATGGAAGGAAACACTGGCTCCCTGGGCCTCTCTCCCCAGGAATGGCTGCAGGAGGGCAGCTCCTGCACCCTATGCAAGGCAGGCTGCAGATGAACACCCCAACAGGGGCTTCACCAGAGGAGCCTGGGCGGAGGTGAACTCCAGACCTGCACGTCCTGCCACGGTCCTGTCATCTCCACAGGTGGTGCAGGTGTAGGCCCACAGGCCCTGGCGAGAATACCCCTGTCCCTGTTCTGTCTCCTTTGCAGGTTTCAGTTTACCCAGAGTTGACTCTGTGTTGAACAGAGCCATCTACTGACAAAACAAACACATCTGTTGTTTTAAGCATTCTGTAGAAACTGGTTTTGGCCTTTGGCCCAAACTCTCTTAAATTTGATGTCAGTTTTTCATGTCTCCCCATCTCCCCTTAATTATATTGTTGAGACACTGCCATTTGCCTCGCACACCTGAAATGCTTTGAAAGCCACAATGGGATGCTTAGCTTAACCAACACGTCAGATTTAAGTAGATCAGAAAATAAACAGGAAGAGAAAGATGCAGAGCACAGGATTTGCATATTAGCCGAAGTTCCATTACCAATATTCCCAAGTTTTTAAATGATTCTCCCCCTACCCTAACCCTTGAAAAAAGACAAAATGAAGGGGAAAGAAAGAAAACTTGCCTCTTCTGAGGCTGTCTAGAAAGTACTCAATTATTCACCTCATTCTATTGGGAATGAACTCTGGAGGATGAGATAACTACCATTGTTTTGGCTTGCATACAAACTTCATTCAAGGGAAATTAGTGTAACCAAACAGGAGGGAGTTTTGTAGCTTAGAAGCCTCTTTTGTGTAAATACACACATGCTTGCATGGATTCAGTCTTGTATAACTGCCAAGAACATTGCTACAGTAGCCACTCAGCAGAGCACAAAACAAAAGACATTTGCATAACAGCAAAGTTCATCTGTTTAAATTATTACTTGGCTCTCTGCTGCAGGCTTTCTCTTCCCAACCAAGACCCTCAAATCAAAACCCGTCTCCCACCCCAGACTCTCCAACCAAAACCCAAGCCTGTTGGGGTGGAGAAGGAGAGGGAGCATCAGCTAAATAGTATAAATTGTAGAAGACACCTAATTCAACCTGCAAAACTAATAGCTATGTTTAAAAGTATGTTTTAGCTTCAATACTGGACTGTTTGAAACCACACACCCTTTTAATAGGCATATCAAAATGGGGAGAATTTTGTTGATAAAATATTAAAAGGAAATTCACTGGACACCTTGAGCAACATTTCTTATAAGACTTGGGAAATCTTGAGAATTGCTTTTCCTTCAAAGTGAAACTAAACAAAGGAAGACTCAAACAAACTTAGAGTTATTCATCATTCCAGAGATGACTTTTTTTTCAGATCTCAGGGGAATGTTAGAAAACTTTGGTAGCAGTACTAATCAATAATTTGAGTTATAAATGTAGTTCCTTCACAGAGGCAAAGTTACATTGGGTTATTTTTCCAGGTTCTCTCTGAACAATACTTAATATTTAGACAGATCTGAAAAAACAACAATTATTTTCAGAAGAATAATGATGAGACAGGGGTGTGCACAAAGTCCAGCTCTAGCCCCTGAGCACTACCAGGCTGCTAATCAACCGTCAGGCCAGCACCACTGAACAGAGCATCACCAGAGTGGCTTACATCTCACCCCCGAAGCACCAGGATGGCCCCTACTTGAAAAAAAATAATAAAAGCATAATTTCAAGACTCACCAGTAAGTTAAAGTAAGGAAAACTATGTAGCCTGGGTAAAACAGCCCAGAAAGAGCAATGGAAAAAAGAAGCAAGAGACAGATACACAACGATACAGTCAACTGAGCAGCGTTGACAACACAGCATGGCCTCAGAATGGAGGCCAGACAGCCTTTCAACAAGTGATGGCGGATCATTGAGCATCCAAATGAAAATACAGACAAAAATCTAGACACAGACGTTAACTTCTTTACCCAAATTAACTCAATGTGAATCACAGGCATAGGGGTAAAATACAAACCTATACAACGCCTAGAAGAAAGATAGTGTAGAAGACCATCAGGGTGCCCCGAGTATGGTGAGGACATCAGCAGAGGCAAAAAGAAATAACTCGGCATCATTAGAAATAAAAACTTTTGATTGGTGAGAGACATTTTCCAGATAATGAGAAGACAAGCCACAGGATGGGAGAAAAATAATTCCAAAGGCATACTGATATGGCAGCCAAAACATAGGAAACTCTATAAAACAACAATTAAAAAGAGAATGACAGAATAGTTGTAAAATACCTAATTAGCCACCTGACAAAAATTTATATATAAATAGAAAGTAAATATGTCAAAGACACTCTTAATAAAGGGCTGGAGAGATAGGAAAGTGGGTAAGGCACTTGCATTATACACAGTCGACCTCAGTTCAATCCTCAGCCCTGCCTACATTCCTCTGAGTACCACAAGAAGTGATTCCTGAACACAGAGCCAAGAGTAAGCCCTAAGCACTGTGGGGTGTAAAGAACCAAAAAGAACCCATAAAGAACCAAAACAAACAAGAACATGCTTTCCTGGTACCTCTCATTAGAGAAATGTGAATTAAACTATCACTGTATCACTGTATCACTGTCATCCTGTTGTTCATCGATTTCCTCGAGCAGGCACCAGTAATGTCTCCTTCGTCCTAGCCCTGAGATAGTGCCACATTCGAGGCCCTTTCAGGGTCAGGAGAATGAGACCCATCATTGTTACTGGTTTTTGGCGTATTGAATATGCCATAGGAAGTTTGCCAGACTCTGTGTGCGGGCAGGATACTTTCGGTAGCCTGCCAGGTTCTCCAGAGTAAGAACTAGATAAATTCACTGCTGTGCGCTTCCAGGAGTTGGGTTTTATAGTCTCTAGGTTTTGGCTGTTGTTGGGATTACACACACTGGGGGCAGTTGGTGGGTGTAACACCTACATACTGGAAGATGGGGGATCTGGGTGGAGGAGGCCCAGTCCTGATCCAATCAGGCGTGGAGATCTAAGCCCCAGGTCCCAAATACCTAGGTTCCTCTGCTGGTTCCTTCATGCGTGAGGCTTGTCCGACTATGCGGAGAGTGGCCTTAAGCATGGCTGTGGCTGTGAAAGTGAATTAAGAAATGAGATTCTATTACTTATCTACTTATTCTACTTATCATCTATTAGGACGACCACAATCCAGGAGTGTATGCCTGAGTTCAACTCCCAGAACTGCACCATTCTCACAAGCACCACCAGGAGGATGGCCAGAATCCAAAATACTAGACCTTACCAAAAATTGGAGCGATAGCACAGCGGGTAGGGCAATTGCCTTGCATGCGGCCGACCTGGATTCGATTCTTCTGTCCCCCTTGGAGAGCCCTGCAAGATGCCAAGAGTATCCCGCACGGCAGAGCCTGGCAAGCTCCCTGTGGCGTATTTGATATGCCAAAAACAATAACAACAAGTCTCACAATGGAGACTTTGCTTGAGCAAATCGATGAACAACAGGAGGACAGTGCTACAGTGCTAATGATGCAGTGAACAATTCTGCCTTATTTGGGTATAGAAACAAGACACCAAAGCAAGGCACTCGAATTTGTAGTCTTTAATTTCTTCTTTTGATTTTGAGACTTCTTTGAAATGGAACATAATACCTGGGGAAAGTGAAATTTACTCAGTTCGGGAATTAAACCTCAGAACACTAACCTTGGTGGTAAATCTGAATTTCTGAGGTGTGTGGACATTGATGGGCATCAACATCTGAAAACATTCATACCTCCATATCCTCGGGAAAAAAGTGCCTTTTTTGCAAGGCATAAAACCCCTAAAAACAATTAAACTCAAATGAAAAATTGGAATATTTATTATTGAGTATTGGATATTGTAGAATATAAAACAACAAAATTGCAAAAATTATTTCTCCATAATGTATAAAGAACTCATAATTTGTAGTAAAAAGATAATTTGATAGAAAATAAAATATAAAATAATGATAAATAAATTAATTGAAGAGGCTATACAAATAATAATTGAGAGTTATTCCTTACAAGAAACCAAAATATTACAAATTAATTAAAAATTCTTTATTGATCTTTGCAAAAGCTTAAAGGAATTACAGTTTCAAGAATATTAAGTCTCAGATTACTGAACACTTTATTTCATTATTTCTGGTATAGTAGATAAATGTTATCCTTTTGTAATTCATCAGTAATGATAAGAGATAAGGATAAATGTGCCTTTGGGAGTTGTAATTCTCCATATTATTTATAATACATATATTCCAATACAAAATATCATTGTATTCCATTATGTAAGTACACATTTACAAATATTGTCTTTAGCAGCAAATTGCATGGCTGGGATAGTTATCAAATCACCAGCTTTCAGTCATAAAAAATAATGTGAACTAGAGAAAAAATAAATGATTGTAGGTATTAGTGATCAGCTGCTAAGTGTGAAAAGCAAGTTGCAACTTAATGGGTACAAAATAAAACTTTCTTCTGCTAAAAAATAAAAATAATAGTAAGAGATAAAAGCCTTCCACATATGCAGTTGCTTTGCTACAGTAGAAAAGATAGATGAAAAAATTCCAAACTGCTACTCCTTCTCTTTAAAAAATGGGGGTGGAGATAGCAAAATTGGAAACCAAGATCCTGGACCCCCTTTTCTTATATGGGTCTTTGTGCTCTTTCTCTGAGTGAAGAATGCGAACCTAACACTTAAAATTCAAAATTAAAGTGATCACTTGATCACTTGACTTCCTGTTAATCGTCAATTTGCTCGAGCGGGCTCCAGTAAAGTCTCCATTTGTCCCTGTTGCGTGCTAGTGTAGCCCAATGGCATCTATTTGTTCTAGGAACATGAAAAGCCTCAAACCAATCGTTCATGATCTTGATGAAGAAGTCTGACCATCTGGTAGGTGGGCGGCCACGCGGTCTTTTGACATCCCGTGGAATCCAGTCGGTAACGGCTCTAGTCCACCGGTCATCTCTAAATCTCATTACTGTAACCAGCCCATCTGATTTTTGATGCCTTGGCAAACGAGACAGTGTCCCTGATTCTTGATCATCAATGGAGGTCAAAACTCCGGATTCTTTCTCTCATTTTAGTGAAACGTGATACTCCAAGCATAGCTCTTTCAATTCCACTTTGGGAGACCCGAATAGCGTTCTAATCCTGTTTCCGTAGGGCCCAGGTCTCTGAGGCATATGTCAGCGCAGGAAAAACAGTGGAATCAAAGAGATGTGCCCGGAGCCGGAGGTTATTGCGGTTGCCTGAGACAGGCGCCAAACCACGCTGGCGAATAAGCTTAAGAGTTTTTGAAGACAGGCTTTTTTTTGTGGTTGTCTGTCTCTTGGCGTTCCTTGCACAATCATGGAGCTGCTGAACCAGTCAATCATATTCCTCATCATTGTTGTCAACAATGGCATCTTCCCATGTTGCAGCAATAGTGCCAAAGAGCTCCCAGTTGGTTGTCGTTCTGGGAGTTCTCTTCTTAAACTTTGCAGCCCTTTCTCCCCGCTCTGTGAAGTAGAATTTTGCTTGAAGGAGAAGTTGGTCCAATCCCGTTCAGAATTTTGGGACAACAGCAACATCGCTCAGGCAAAAGTGTCGATTGAATATGATGTGGTATATTTCGTTGTGGAACCATCCACCGGGAGACTCCCATGTCCAACGTTTAGATTCGGTCTTCTGGAACCTTGAGTTACCATGAATGGTCTTGGTCAACATGATGAACAAAGACAGTCTCTCACACTGTTCGTTCAATTCTAGGCCATGGGTCCTGATGTGGAGTTCTTCGACTGATCTTGGTCCTATCTTGGCATTAAAATCACCCACAATGATCTTGTAGAAAGTGTGGTCTGCTTTATAGAACTTCTCCAGCTCCATGTAGAACTTCTCAATTTCTCCTTCATCATAATTGGATGTTGGTGCATAGACAAAGAAGATAGAAACTGCCAGCAGTGAGCCACATCTATTAAAATGTAAACGTCCGATTCGGGTTGTTAGGCATTCAAATGAATCAATGCTCATGGCCAAGTTTGTGTTGACAAGGACACTGATACCTCCAACACCTCTTTTATCGTATGTTCTGAGGAACAATTCTTCTCCAGTGTCGAAAACGGCGTGATGAGATTGGTGCCTTCTTGTCTTGGTCAGACCAATGATGTCGTACTTGATCTTTTGCGCTTGTATCATCAGGTCCTCGATGGATGCATCTGATGGTAGCGTACGTGCATTGAAAGTACAGACGATCATTTTTGTCTTCCTTCATTGTGGCAGCCTAGTTCGGCTTTGAGATTTTATCGGCCTCTCCTTTCTCATCCTTCTCAATGCTGCCATATTGGTGACGCTTTCAGGGTCAGGGGAATGAGACCCATTGTAATTACTGGTTTTGGCATATTGAATACACAATGGATAGCTTACGAGACTCTGCCAAGTGGGTGGAATACTCTCGGTAGCTTGCCACGCTCTCTGAGAGGGATTAAAGTGAATAATTTTAAAAGAAAATGAGGACCTTTTGAAGAAATTTGATTTTATTTCCACAGATGCTGAGGAACATATGAGAGATCTACCTTATGAGAGATCGTAGGAGAGACCAACCATATGAGAGAGCGTAGGAGAGACCTACGTATGAAAGAATGTAGGAGAGACCTACCTATGAGAGAACGTAGGAGAGACCTACTGTATGAGAGAGCCTGGCCTGGAGATTCATTACCGAGGCAATGCTGGATGAAGCCTGTCAGCTCCATGTCCTTACACCTTGTAGTTAAGTAAGGTCTGTATAGGGGAAGTACCACCTTCCTTCTAGAAAATAGGACAACAATTGTTGCTGGGTTGGGGAGACAGTACATGGCTAAAGGTACACACTTGCAGGGGGTTGACCCCATTTTTTATTTCTGATACTCACTGTGATGCCCTGAGAAGCACAGAGAGTTGAGATACAGAGATGGCCCTGTGGACCCCTGCATGTACCCAAAGCCCCTGCTCCTCCTTTGACTATTTACATAAGGAAACTGTGAAGCTTGAATGTAGCATGTGGGATGTGAGTCTCAAAGATTTCTTGATGAACTAAATAGCCCATTATCAACCCACTCTAAGTATCAGCATGAGGATTCTTATTCAAAAAATTCACTTCATCACTTGACTTCCCATTAATCATCAATTTGCTCAAGCAGGCACCAGTAACATCTTCATTTGTACCTGTCACGTTCTAGTGGAGCCCAATGGCATCTGTTAGTCCTAGGAACACGAAGATCATCAAACCGATTGTTCAGGGTCTTGACGAAGAAGTCTGACCATTTTGTAGGTGGGCTGCCATGCAGTCTTTTGACATCCCGTGGAATCCAGTCGGTAACAGCTCTAGTCCACCGGTTGTCTCCAAATCTCATTACATGTCCAGCCCATCTTATTTTCAACGCCATGGCAAATGAGACAGCGTCCCTGATTCTTGACTGTCGAAGGAGGTCAGAACTCTAAATTCTTTCTCTCCTTTGAGTGAAACGTGATACTCCAAGCATAGCTGTTTCAATTCTTCTTTGGGAGACCCTAATAGCGTTCGCATCCTGTTTGCATAGGGCCCAGGTCTCTGAGGTGTATGTTAATGCAGGAAGAACAGTGGAATTGAAGAGATGTGCCCGTAGCTGGAGGTTCTTTGTCCTCTTAGCTATTTCTTCAATGCTCTTGAAGGCATTCCAAGCTGCTCTCTTCCTCCTGCACAACTCAGGTTCCAGGTCATTCATCATGTTGATTTCTCGACCTAGGTACACATAACTCTTGCATTCGGAGATGGTTGTTCCGTTGAGAGCGAATGGAACATCAGGAACGAGATTGTTTCTCATAAACATTGTGTTCGTGAGATTCAGCTGTAATCCGACATTTAAACACTCACGGTCAAAGTCAGCCAGCATTGGTGCCGCTTGGCTAATGTTTGGTGTTATTAGAATGATGTCATCAGCAAAGCAGAGGTGGTGTAGTTGCCGATGGTCTATCTTCACTCCCATTCCTTCCCATTCAGTCATTGCATGACGTTCTCGAAGGTGGCACTAAAAAGTTTTGGTGAATTGGTATCACCCTACCAAACCCCTCTCTTGACATCGATGATCACTTCTTTGTAGAATGGTGAGATCCTCGTAGTAAATCCATAATACAGCTCACGGAGGATCCTGATGTATTGAGTATGAATGCGCTGATTGGCTAGGGCTTCAGTGACCACTTCTGTCTCAACAAAATCAAAGGCCTTCTTTAAATCAATGAACATTAGACAGAGCAGCATCTTAAACTCCCCAAAAACCTCAATGAACTTGGATATGGTCGATGGTGCTGAATCCTTTGCGGAACTGAGCTTGCTTGCATGGTTGTCCTTCATCTAGTGTTCTGCCAATCCTATTCAGGATGACTTGAGTGAACAGCTTGTAGATGACAGACAATAAGCAGATGGGGTGATAGTTGCCAATGGCGTGGATCTCTCCCTTCTTGTGCAGTAGTAGAGTCCTGCTGGTTTTCCGTTGGGACAGAACTTTGCATTCAGACAGGTAGCATGTGAAAGACCAAGCGAGCATATTGATGAGTACTGACGGCAGGTTCTTCAGGTGTTCAGGTCTGACCTTGTCTGGGCCAGGTGCTGTTCATTTCTTTACCGACAAAATGGCATGTCGAATTTCGGAAGGCAGAACATTGGAAACGACATATCCATCCTGCGTAATTTGGTATGTGGGCAGATGGATGTGATTATCAAAGAGATCTGAGTAGAAGTCATGGATAATCTTCTCCATTGCCCTTCTGGAAGATGTGAGAGATCCATCAGGACATCGGAGGGCAGTCATCTTGGTCTTGTACTTGGCGAAGGACGGGCGGACTTTTATGAATGCTTTTACCCACTTCTGCTTCATCTTCCAGCACTTCTGCTCTTCTCTCTTTGAGGTATTCCTTTATTGCTTCTCTGCACTGCTTTGTGAGCTCGGACATTTGCTTGTGGTTGTGTGAGGCTTGCGCCAAACTACGTTGGCGAATGAACTCAAGAGGTTTCGAAGACAGGTGTCTTTTTGTGGCTATCTCTCTCTCTCTCTTAACATTCCTCTCACATTCATGGTGGTGCTGAACCAGTTGATCATATTCTTCATCAATATTTTCAACAACACATCTTCGCCTGTTTTCACAATAGTGCCAAAGAGCTCCCAGTTGGTGGTCGTTCTGGAAGTTCTCTTCTTAAACTTTGCAGCCCTTTGTCCCCGCTTCGTGAGGTAGAATTTTGCACTAAGGATATGATGGTCAATCCTGGTTGGAATTTTGGGACAAGAACATAGCTCAGGAAAACCGTTGATTGAATATGATGTGGTCAATTTTGTTGTGGAACCGTCCACCAGAAGACTTCCATGTCCAACGTTTAGATTCGGCCTTCTGGAACTGTGGGTTACCATGGATGGTCTTGGTCGACATGATGAACTCAGTATCTCACCCTGTTAGTTCCATTCTAGGCCATGGGTCCTGATGTGGAGTTCTTTGGCTGATCTTCTCGGTCCTATCTTCGCATTGAAATCACTGACAATGATCTTGTAGAAGGTGTGATCTTCTTTATAGAACTTCTCCAGCTGCATATAGAACTTCTCAATTTCTCCGTCATCATCATTGGATGTTAGTGCATAGACAACAATGATAGAAACTGCTGGCAGTGAGCCACATCTATTCAATTGTAAGCATCCCATCCGGGTTGTTAGGCATTTGAATGAATCAGTGCTCAAGGCCAACTTTGTGTTGACAAGGACACCGAGGCCTCTGATGCCTCTTTTATCACATGTTCCGAGGAACAGTTCTTCTCCAGTGTCGAAAATGGTGTGATGTGGTTGATGCCTTTTTGTCTTGATCAGACCAATGATGTTGTACTTGATCTTTTGCATATGTACCATCAGGTCCTCGATGGATGCATGACTTCACGCACGACTGAAGCCCCACAGAACAAGATAAGCGGAACTTTGAGACCTTGGACTCCAGGCTCAATGGATCCGGGGACAGAGATCCTCAGCTTGCTCCCACCAACCACTGGTGACAAAGGGATTAAAACCAGGTGCCCCACCCTTCCCTGCCCTGTCTGCTTCCACCAACTACCAGAGACCCAGGGATTGGATTACACACAGAAAACCCACCCTACCCCTACCAGTACCAGATAAATACCTCACGGGCAGACCTCCACTACCTCCACTACCCAGCCCCCACCACGCTCCAGGATGCTTTCCAGACCACACAGCCACAAAGCGGCCACGCGACACATTATAACACACTTAATACCCATCTTCCAGGATTGCTGCCCCATATTTAATAGGGTTCAAATATGGTTTGAACCATGAGAACACCTACAAGGGCGATTAGAGGCCACCCCAAAAGTCTCTATCCCTCTCAGAGAGCCTGGCAAGCTACTGAGAGTATTCCACCCGCACGGCAAAGTCTGGCAAGCTATCTGTTGTGTATTCAATATGCCAAAACCAGTAATTACAATTGGTCTCATTCCCCTGTCCCTGAAGGAGTCACTGATACAGCAGCATTGAGAAGGATGAGGAAGGAGAAGCTGAGAAGAACCTCAAGGCCGAACTAGGCTGCCAAAACTGAAAAAGACAAAAATGATTGTCTGTACTTTCAATGCACGTACACTGGCATCAGATGTATCCACAAAGTTATTAAAGATAATTATTAAGTGGATAAGGAAGTTGCAGGGTTCATGATTACTTCTGTGCTCAGGCAGGACACCAAACTGCTAATCCCCCTTTAAGTATTTTTTGCATGAAATATGAATCTTTGAGTGTGGTTTGATTCTTCGTGGCCATTTTTCAGGGAACTAAAGGAGTTGACAAAATATAGCGATGCCTAAAACCCCCTCCCACTTGTCCTATTTTTAAAAATTCAATAAATATACAGAAAATTATAAATTTGAACAATTAAGAACCACTCATATAATAAGAAAAGCATTTCTTAATTAAATATTTAATTTCTGCCCAGAAATTACACTTCCACTTAGGTGATTTTGGTTTGGTATGATTATTGTTTGAGAGACTCTCGCTCTGCTCATCAAAGGCAGAAACATAGACTCTGGCCTAAGTTTTCTGAGATGCAGCAATAATTCATAATCTTGTCTACTTTTCCCACACTATAGTTAATGTGGTCTGGAATGAAGGAAAGAGCAAAATCCAGTGTTTAGTAAGCTAATTCTTATACAAATTTATTTTTAATAATCACTCCAGTACACTTTCAGCAGGGTGATTGACTTACATACTATCTCTTAGTGTGTAAGCTGTAATGGTGCTAAACTTCCCATCTTGTTTATAAAGGTTCTTCCAAAAATTTTCTATAGCTTTTGATTCATGTAATCCAGCTCAACCCTGTCCAAAATGTATAGATTTTTGAAGTCTTTAGGTTTTAAGAGAAATGACAAATTTGGATGCAAACATGTGTAGTTGAAAAAGTAAAGATTTTTTGTTTATCTTCAGATTACTTATTGACTCCAGAGTCATTTCATCAAATATTTCCTCATCTGCTGGTAATGATCCTATTTCCAATTGTAGCTTATGCATGTTTGTTACCAGCCTAAGTACTACTTTCTTGACAAATGACAGTGCTCTCATGGTATACTAGTGGCATTACAGTTCCGAATCTGCTGGAATTCTTCATTCATCATGTGCTAGAATACCAGTAACTGCCTGCATTTAATTAATGGAGCTTGGACTCTGCCGAGAGGAACCTTGCACTGCTCCAGCTAGAACCCTTGTCTGTTCTATAATCTTTGCTTGCGTTCTTTCATCCTTTCTCTGTCTTCACTGAAATTCTCGGTTCTCATGAGGCTCTCCACCTCTGCACAGGGTGGAACACACCCAAGATTTTTGTTAAAATGAGCCAAGGGTTGTAAGTCTGTAACTGTACCTCACGGCGATTCATTTAAAAAAAATTAAAAAAATAATAAAAATAAATGAGCCAACAGATCAAGTCATATAGAAAATTTAGGTAGCTATCAGGCCCTTGTTAGTGATAAATTGAGCCAGAAATCAAGTCAATGTCCAAATGAAATCAGCTTAGCACCTTTTTTTGTCAATAGATATTAGTAAGAAAACTCTGAAAATCCCAAGTCATATGCCTTCCAAATGAAATTTTTTAAATTTTGGTTTAAGAAATGATGTGGGACAGAGACATTACAGAAGGGATAGGCACTTGCCTTATACAAGGTCCAATTCTTTGCACCGTGGCCAGGCCAGGAGTGATTCCTGAGCAAAGAGCCAGGAATAAGCCCTGAGCACCATTGTGTATGACCTCAAAACAAAACAAACAAAATATAGAACATTGTATTTGTTTCTTCTTCATTCAAGTTCACTAATCTTCCCTTTTTCATCTGTCACTGTCACTGTCCTCCCGTTGTTCATCGATTTGCTCAAGCGGGCCCAGTAACGTCTCCATTGGAGACTTTGTTGTTACTGTGTTTGGCATATCGAATACATCACAGGTAGCTTGCCAGGCTCTGCCGTGCAGGCGAGATACTCTCGGTAGCTTGCTGGGCTCTCCGAGAGGGGCAGAGGAATCGAACTCGGGTTGGCCATGTTGTCTGTATGCAAGGCAAACGCCCTACCGCTGTGCTATTGCTCCCTTTTTCATAGAATAACAAATGTAAAGTTTAGTCTATCCCTTTGTAAAATTTTGTCTTTAAAGTTTCAAAGGGGAGGGGGTATGGTGCCACCAGCAGGTCAATCTGTACCTGTGAGGCGAATGAATCAGCAGCCTAATGGCACCATCAAACTTTCAGATACCCCAAAATTGCTGCTATGCCTTTAGCCAGACACCAAAAACTCGAGGCAAAGTTTACCAAGAAAGTAAATGGCCAAAAGTAAACGGCCAAAAATTAGGTATGTGGGAGACACAACCACAAAACACCTCTGACTCAGCTATATAATTGGAGGCATGGCCTCTCTGGTTCCTGATTGAACTGCTTAACGGCCATGATCCCAGAGACTCAGAAAAAAATCTTGGAACCCAAAGGCTTTTGACAGAAATGCGTCCTGTTCCTGCAGGAGGTTACTGGGGTTGGGCCACTCCAGGTGGGAATAGGTTTCATGCTTGGCCTGTTCCCCTATGTGGCCTGGTGAGACCAGGCCATCCTCCAGAGGTCACTGAACAGGCAGGTTTGTGCCTGCAGTGACGAGACACACAGGACCTCACCAGATGGGGGTGGAACAGGCCTTTCCTCCCCATCCCAGTGAGACCCCAAGTTGCCACCTACAAACAGCCTCTCTGGCTCCTGATCAATCTGCTTAATGGCCATGAACCCAGAAACTCAGAAACAAATCTCGAAACCCAGTGGCTTCTGGCAGAAATGCATCTGGACTGCATACAAGGTGGCCGCCACCTCAGAGCTTATTGGAAAGCCAGGTATGAGCGGGCAGTGACGGGGCAACTGCAGTCTCATGGGAAGGGAGGTGGTACCGGCTCGTCCTTCACACCCTCCGAGGTCACAAGTTGAGTGGCTGTCCAGCACGACCATGCCTCCAGAGGCAAAAGGACTAAGTCCACAGCCCGGCAGCTTGTGGCAGAAAAGTGAATGGACTATGCATTAAACTCCAGTGCCATGCCTCCCTGGGAAGGAAAGGGTGTTGTTCCCTTCTGCCTTTTTCTCCCCCGGCAGCAAAGTGGCCACCTCCTCAGAGGTTATAGGAAAGCCGGGTATGAGCCAGCAGTGACGGGGCAACTGCAGTCTCATGAGAAGGGGGGCAGTACCGGCTCATCCTTCACATCCTAAAGAGGTCACAAGTTGCCCCCCACGAGCATCTCTCCAGTACAGCCATAACACCAGACGTACAGAAACCAATCTCGTAAATTATCTGGCTCTTTGCAGAAATCCAAAATCATTATATGATTCTCATAACCAGCTATAGAAAACAAAGTATTTCACAATGCCTTTTCAGCAATTCTGATTGTCGGCCGGGGGGGGGGGGGGAGTGGGGGGGAGCGGGGAATTCTAAACAATAATGGTGCGTCTTTTGTCGAAATAATGAATGTAATCAACGTAGAGAAGAGTTAAGTGGAAATCATCTGCCGCACAGGCATTGGGAGGGCTGGGAGCGGAGTATATTGGGGTTCTTGGTGGTGAAAAATGAATACTGGTGAAGGGAGAGGTGTTTGATCATTGTATGACCGAGACTTAAACCTGAAAGCCTAGTAACTTTTCCCCCAGTGATTCAATAAATAAATATAAGAAAAAAAAATAAAACTATGGAAAAAAACTAAAGTGGAGTGCATGCCCAAATCAATCAGCTAATCAGTGACTGAATAAATAGCAGTACTCCTACATTAAAAAATAAAGTTTCAAAGGGGAAAATGCAATCTGGTTGGCCAAGGTTAAAGTACTTATTAAACTTCATTTCACTGTGCATGACCTTAAATGGATGTATGATTTATATCCTGATAACAAAAGCTTGCTGTTTAATGAAGGAGATGAAATATATCTAAGGCACTATGAACATTATGGAGTCTTGAAAGACAAGAGTAGAAGACATGAATGAAGATAACACTCACATGTCTTGTTTTTAATTTTCATAGAGGCCCCTTTCCCTGGGTGCACATAGTGTTTCTGAGGGAATGCAGCTCTATGAGGCCATGCAGTGCTGGCGATCAGACTTTAGCTTTTTCTCCTGCTTTCCATGCACTCTGGCACCTGAACTATGTTCCCAGATCAAATTTGTGCTTTTTCAATGGGCTCCTTTTATTTTTTCTGAAGTTTTTTCCCCCAGGGCATTGGGTACATTACCGCTATGATGATATGGGATTTAGCCAAAAGAGAAAGAACTTTCTAGCACTCTGATTAAAAAGGCTTTCCCCCAGATACTCCATTTCATGGGTTCAACAGGATCCCTTATCACCTGCCCTTCTCCATGCTTCTTCTCCATCTCGTGCCCAGGAGAAAAGGCTATTGTGTTTGGTTGATTCTGCATCCTGTGCACAGGTGAGATACAGGACCTCCACCATGGATTCCAGAAAAATCAAATCATAGTTCTGCACATGCATAAACACACACACACACACACACACACACACACACTGAATAATGAGTTGTCACATATTGAGAGGACCCTCTGTAATGTAAGAGTGCCAAAATGCCAAGCAAGACCTTCAGATCCTTTATCTAATTGAGTTATAAACAAGGAAGCCACTCAGCCTTGCTGCTGCCCATGGGCACTCACAGAAGTGTGAATTTCCTTCATGCATGTACTCCATCCTCGGGCTCTCCCACCATGGAGATGAATCAGGAAGGTATGTGTGAGCCTGACAGGCCTGAAAAGAGTCTAGACTAGAGCCAAACCCAGGAAGCAGCATTTCATTTAGTTCCTGGTGTCCTGCTAATTGATCTATAGCTCCTCATAGCTTCTGAGCACAGAAGACTAAATCTTCTTAGAGACTCCATTTTAGAGAGTATAAGTGACAGAGTTTCCTCTGAGGTGAGATGGGGGCCCGTTTGGGCCTGACGAATGTCACTGGCTCTGTTCCCATGTTAACATGCTGATTCTATGACTCTCTCCTGTCTCAGACTCCTGCAGAATAGAGCTCTGCTTAGCTCTGAAATCCACGTCTCTTGCCCAGCAGTCCCATAACCAGCATCATCTCCTCAAGGTTCACTCAAGGTATTTGGCACCTGGGTCCTTTCACAAATTCTGTCACCATGGTGGTAGCTTGCTCATTGAAAAATGTATCTTGGGAAGGATGCACAGCGTTCACCCACTCACATTACTAGCCACTCCAGCTTGCCCCCAAAGATCAGGCCACTACTTGTAATTCTGCTCAGTGAATCCTATGTCCGGATTTCTGGATGGTCACCGTCAAGGCCCAATGGGTATGGTTTGAGGGAAGAGAAAGTGACTCTGTTTGCGGATTTTGTTCTATTCTCTCTCCAGGAAGGAGGAAAGGAAGGCAGTAGCTTGCCTATGGAATAAGAAATAATTTCACATGTGATATCCCCCCAAGGAATGTCCCTATGCTTCTGTATTTATATCTTCACTTGTCTGGAACTATAGTAGTTCATCCCAGGTAGAAAAGTCATTATATTGTGAAGAACGAAAAAACCTTGTAGCAGTCATCACCATTCTCTGAGGATTCCCTGCAGAACCCTTCTCTCGATTTTCAAAGTAGACTTTGATTAGATGTTAGGCCAAGTTGATGCATTTTCTAAATGATACATTGGTGCAGCTGTGCCTCCCAATTCCGAAGTGAACACAGTAATTCTTTGTCATGTTATTAGGGGAACTTGTAAAGAATGTGGTCAGGTTGTAGATAAAATGGAAAAAAAAGAATGGCGAGCTGAAAGGGCTTTGCAGCACACAACTTAAACCTGACCCACAGCTGAGACTTTGGAGTAAATAAAATTATCATTGTTTATAAAGCTTTGATAGGAGACATTTAGGAAATCATTAACCATATAAGCATTTTGTATTTCTACTTTGTGTAAAACTGGCCAAAGCATTTTGGCAGATCTGTCTGACATAAAAGAAATAAAAAATGTTATCATTCTCATTGATAAATGTGAATATAGTTAGTTGTTTCAAAGTAACAAAATATATAAAATGAGTGCAGGGGGAAGGGACTTTAATTATTGGTTAAAATTTCTTTTTCATATTTACACGCACACTGCAACATTCATACTCTGAAACAATCTGAACTTTAGTATAACATGACTTGAGTTAATCTCGATGTCTTTTGCTTTAGATACAAAAGATCTGCTTCGGAGATCTCAAATCCAGTAACCACTTGCATAAAATCCCCCAGAAGATTTCAATCAGTGGCACAATATTTACTCAAGAACTCAGTGGTTTTATGAAGATAAGAGTCTTACTAAGTAAGATTATGAAAACTATAAAAACAAATGCTGGCATTTAGCTGGGGGCATGTTGACAAGTTCAGAGTACCTGCGTGTCTTCATTGTATGTGTTATCAGTTATGCAGTGATACATGGTTGGCTATTATCTGTGGCATTGATCACCTGTTGGCAAAAGGTGGTGCCTTGAATATTTGCCACTCAACTGCTTTCTTCAAATAAGCCTTTTTGAAGTAGAACTTGTAGGTGTTTGAACTTTAACCCTTGGTTTTGGCCACAATTCTTACCAGACATGAAAAGTTAACCTAGAAAATTGGATATGGTATATTTGAGCAGCCCTGGGAAGCCCCCAGGCATGCAGGAAATGCTCCCTGTTTTTGGCAAATAGATATTCGAAGGCAGAAAAAAATGTACTTAATGGTTCTGCACTCAAGAGAATTTCATTCGGAGTTAAGGGATTGAGATAGAGATAATCAGGCAAGGTGGGTAAAGATTGATGGTAAGGGAGTCAAGTTGATGGTTAGCCTTGCTTTCTTTCTCATCCTGGGCTCCAGAATGTGGTGTTACTCCTGACAAGTCAAGTACCTGCTCTGGGTTTGACTTTTGTTGTCTACAGAGTGGGAGACTGTCTGGGATTAAATAATTTGTAACCCTGGTATTAAATAACTTGAGCTCAAGCAGTGTGAATTAATTGCCCAAATAAGATGTGCTTTGTGTGGGACTTTTCTAGCCCGTGATTGATTTTTGAGCCTCATTCACAACAAACCAATGCTAGCATGATGATGGGCCACCCTCAGGACTTGTATGGACACTCCAATTTCTTTTCAGGTTCAAGAAAATGAAGCCAAGGTTTGTCTTTAGTCCACTGCACCATAACCCTTAACCTGTGACTGGAAGGACATGAGCAAGTATCTGTGAGACACTTGCTAATAAGAGATGGATGTTGCTGCTCTGAGTAAGGGCATTCGTGCTGAGGGCCAGCCCTGGGCCTTAGAAATCTGAACTGTACTGCAACTGACTTGGGAAATGGGGGAACCAAGCAGATACCCCTGTTCTTCAAAGGTTTGTGGGATAAGCAGTGTCCCATCTTTCCAGATTCTTCCAAGGAGGCTTCATGTGAATAGAACTAAACAATCAAATGAGAAGAGTGAAACTGTCTTACATGGAAGTTTAAAATACTCATTCACCAACATATCTATTTTTCTTCAACCAGAATTCTTGTGGCATCAGACTATTCTCCAATGTTTTAATTAATCATTTTTCTGATCTGTCATCCCTGAGGATCATCACTTTTGTCCCAGAGATAGACTCACTCTGTGACATGTTCTCACTTACCTGGTACTGAGGGACTGTTAGAAAGAGCAGAACAAGATTCAACAGAGTCTTCCCAAAAAACTAAGGCTCACACAAACACCCCACATATCCCCCCACACTTGCACAACCCCATCCCATACTGCACACCATCAATACCACACATGAGCACACACCTCACACGTGTACACACGGCTCACACCATCACCCACAACAATATACACATGCATATGCATACTCCACATTCCACAAAACACACACATCACATACCACATAACTTACAACACACAATAATCACACACTTGATCCCACATACCATCACATACCACACACATACCAAACACCATATTTCACATATACATCACACACCCACACCACACCATCATATACCACACATACTCCACACCCCACACACACCTCACACACATCTCAAACCATATTCCACATATATATCACACAGCCCCCACATACCACCACATATCACACATACACCCTACACCACACACACATCTCACATCATATTCCTCGTATACATCACACAGCCCCCCACACCATCACATACCACACAACCCCCACACCATATGCACATCACGCACCACACACACTGTATATCAGATGCACATCAGATACCCACCACACACAGTAAGCATACCACACATATATACGTGACACACACCCACATACAACAGCTTTCATATGCCATGACACAGAGACCTGGTCTATGTGTATTGTTTGGTGCCATCAGAGTTGACAACACTTACCAATTCTCCCTAGATCCATTTGTAGAAAATTAACTTTTTGTGACCTGCAAACTCTTAAGTTCCTTAAATATAGAGATTTCTAAATTAAAGAGCCCCTGACTGATGTTTGTTTATGAAGTTGGTGTCGAGTCAGGAGATACTCTGAGGAAAACCAGAATTGGTATCAGGAAATTAATTTTGTTTTTGCAAAGAAATGAAAACTGAAAGAATTGGAGGGACCCAGGTCCAAGATTTATTACTGGATTTTTACCAATGCCTTGAGGATTTTAATCAGTTCAAATACTAGATAACAGAGAGAAATATCAGACTCTTCACAAATCAAATAGCAGCATTAGCAGATACAACCGCCAATGCAGCTGTTTCTGGGGTGAGATTTCCAATAGCCTCAAATCACTTATGTCAAGGGATATTTTTTCCTACAGGAACTAGCAAAAATATACGCATGTAGTATTTAATTCTGATAATAGCTTATAACTGCATAAGCAGTTTAGGGTGGAGAAAAACACGAACCTTTTTCACATTGAGAATAAATGACCCAGGTTTTCATGTTGTGAGAATTTTCTCCAAGTCCGCCACGAGGAAATGGAACTCTTCCGCCCAGTGAGGGTTCCAGAGGTCTAGAAGGAAGAGGAAAGGATGTATGAAGGTGCTTTGAGATATGGCAGATTTTCTGAAAAATGTGACCAGTGGCACATCAGGGATATGACTGTATAAGGCCAGTGTACCCTCAACTGTTGGTACAGGACATCTCCCCAGTACAGGAGCACAACCTTGGGCAAACCATTCCCTCACCATACTCTGAGCCTGCTACTCCTTGAGAGTCCAGTCCTGGCTTGACTTCCACTGGCTTATTTACTTGTTTGATGGACTCTAGTGTCTGTATGTGTATGCATGCGCGCGTGTGCATGTGTGTGTCTGCTCAAGTGTCTACTTCTTTGTACTTTTATCTGTGTGTGTCTGCCTATGCGTCTGTGGGTGTGGGAGTGTTTTGTTTAAGTGTGCTTCTCTTTATGTGATTATATTGATATGTTTGTACATATGTATGCTTCTTATATATATGTATGTGGTTGAGTGTGTGGTTGTGTATGTAGTGGTGTGGGTCTGTGTGTTTAGTAGTATTTCTGGTTGGATGCGTATGTTTTTCTGTCTCTATGAGATCTGTATGTGTCTGCATATCTATGTGTCTGTGTATGTATGTGCAGCGATGTGTGGTATGTGGTCTATGTGGTTGTGTGCATGTTAGGGGGGTTAGTCCTTCATCTACAGTGCCTTTTAGAGACATAGTTTCCTGTTAGCCCCATCCCCCACCAACACTTCCCCATTTTGTCACAACTGACATTTTTGTAAATAAAGACCACGCTGAAATGTGTCATCCTCCCACGTCCAGCTATCACCTCAGCTACATGCACAATCTGCCCTTAAAATAGGACTTCTCTTGCTGTAATAAGTCAAATTAAGATTCACTGGGCATGCTTTATAAATTTACTTGTGAGGGTAAATATAAATTGAAGTCAGTGTCCTTGGCCAACTGATCTATTTTGTTTCATTATGTTTTCATAGGAAAAAAGAAACCTCACACCAGTTTAATCTGAAATGTTACTACCATCTGAACTTCAAGTCATTTCAGCATATATTTCTCCTATTTCTCTACATACATAAAGCAGAATGCTGAGCAAAATACCCAGATACTTACTCCAAAAAGAACACTTATGGTTCCAAGTCCCACAACTCGTCTCTGCACTGAATATTGCATTATCTGTGCCAACACAGGCACATATAACTGTGGGTTTAGACTGTCAGTTTCTAACTTTTCTTCCGTAATAACTCTGTGCAAAGTGGCCACATTATGGTTGTTGGGGGAACCATAACTTTGGTTTTTCTGACATTTTTATCACTTGCCAGGGCCTGGCAAACGTGCTGTAGTTGTGTAATAGTGTCCAGGTGAATCCATGGGATTTAACAGGAGGGCAGGGACCTCCTTCAGATAAGCATCAATCCACCCTCACAATTTTTAGCACCTAACCTTGATTCTGAGTGATCAGCTAAAACTGCTGAGAACACTGAAACAAATACTCCCCCAATCTCCTACTTCTTGTCCTGGATTTAGTGAGGAAAGAACAAAGGAAATGAAATAATAGGTTCCTGGTTCTATTTTAGGGAATATATTGACATGTGGATTAATGTAATCTATCTGCCATTAAGTTTATCAAGTGGGATATATTCTAAGTCCTTTTGCTTTCAATTATTTATAAATTCTTAAAAACATCTTTTGCAATGACAGTTTGAAAGAAATTTTCATGTGAGTATTCCAGAATCCACAAGTGATGCTACGTTTTAATAAAAACTTGCAAAATTAGGGGCCAGATTGACAGTGATACAGGTAAGGTGTGCACTTTACATGTAGTCAACCCAGGTTCGATCCCTGGCACCCCATATGGTCCCAGGAGTGATTCCTAAGGGCAGAGTCAAGAGCAATTCTTGAGCACTGCTAGGTGTGGCCCAAATACCAAAAACCAAAAAAGTAATAAATAGCTTCTTTTCAAAGAATTGCTATACTTGATTGTTTCCAAGTCTAAATAGTCCATAAAGTTTATGTGTTTCCCAAAGTGACCAATACCAGAGAGTGTCTTTAATGTCCTTGGGTATCACTGAGGGAACTTTGGGGGACCTTCCTGTTTGTTTGATTAAACTAAGTAGACTTACGGAGGGTGGAGGGAGGTTGGTCTGTGTTAAGTACTTTTATTTCTGAAAAGAACGTAATAGACCAATAAGTTTGGGAACCACAGGCTTAAGTCTTAAGACAATTTCAACTTTTTTAAGGTTGCAAAAAAGTGAAATGATTGAAGTTCTGAAAGAAGGTGGTATTTCAGGGTGATTGCATTTCGAAGAAGATCACTTTTGTTTCCTTCCTAAGGCTGAGGGTATATCTCAGGTGGGAAAAGTCCCCAATTTCTCACTCTAAGGTGATGAGGAAAATGCTGCTGCTGGGAATCTTGACAGCACTTGGGTCAAATGATTCTGCCGAGACAGCCAGGGGTGGTACTCCTCTGCATGGTCAGTATGTGACAGTCAGGGACTGTGCTCCTCTGCATGGCCAGTACATAGGACCTCATGCGCTGGGTCTGGGGCATATCCTTGGTGATGAGCTTCACCCAGATAAGGTAGGGAGAATCTTGGGGAAGCTTTGCCCTGGTCTGCGTGCCCTTGCGGACTGCTGTATTGGTTTCTCAGCCACGTGTTTATGCAGTATGTTCTTCTAGGCTATTGGTTGCTGACCCATTCTGACCATGTCTAGACCTTCAAACAAAGCAAGCCCCAGAGTCCCTCCGTAGAAGAATCAAAAAAATACAATAGGTGCCTGTGCTCCAGCATTGATTCCATTAGGACTGGGCAGGGAGTACCTTCTATACTGTCACCTTGGCCTGTGATCCTTTTCTTCTCCTGGACACAAAGGGATAAATAAATGACACCCTCTTTCCACTGTGTGGATCCAAGTAACCAAACTCATGATGACCAAATAGGGATCCCTGAGGCAACCCCTTCTGTGGGAGAGAGTCATGCTCAGGGCTCCCATCCCTATTTCTTTCAGGGGGATTTCTTTCTCTGTCTGCCAGTGTCATTGTGATCAAGAATCATAAGGGCAGAGGAAGAAAATGGTGAGAGAAGCATTCCTGATATTTGAAAGTGCAGGCATCATCCTCTCCCCAAGGAGAAGCACTTCAAACCCTCCACCCAAGATCAAATGCAGATTGCAAGTTGGTGGGAAGCCAGGTCCATAATCAGATCTTAAACAGACCCTAACGATCCTGACCACTTCAGAAAACAAAACAATAGAACCAGCAAACAATAAACCACATTGTGCTCTGCAGCTACCTTTGCTAGATGCGTAATCAACTTTTTCCCTGACGTCCATAACAATAGGTGAGTGAATGGGGCAACAAAGAGAAGGTCATGTTGGGGGAAGAATTTGGGGAGATGAGGTCTGGGGGATCCTGAGGGACAAGGGCATTGTGTGATGGCAAAAATGCAAATATATTGATGGCCTTTGAAACAACCTTCAAGGTCTACATCATGATTCTGAGGTCCTGGTGGACAGCAGCATGAAGTGTGCAACAAGCCCAGGAGCAGCTTTGAGGGTGTGGGCTCAACTTCCAGTGAGAGGACATTACCTCACAGCCAGGGCAGCCAGGGTTCACAGCCAAGTGGCCAGTGGCATCGGGCAGGCTCAGACAAGTAAGCATATACCCTTCCTGCTAAAGGCCACTGGAATTAGACACATAATCATGGGAGCAAGTTGCAGAAGGGATGGGGATAGCAGGGTGACTCAGGTGGAAAAAGCCCCCGATTTCTCCCTCAAAGCTGATGAGGAAAATGCCATGGGAATCTTGACAGTACGTGGGTCAAATGATTCTGCCGAGACAGTCAGGGGTGGTGCTCCTCTGCATGGTCAGTATGTGACAGCCAGGGGCTGTGCTCCTCTGCATGGCCAGTACATAGGACCCCATGCGCTGGGTCTGGGAAAGCAGGGTGTGGCATGTCCATGACCGGATTTCCCCCAAACCATCGGAGCTGAGGAAGCTGCAGTCTGTCCTCTGATTGAAATGTGGCTATGCCTGAAACTCAGAAACTCATTAGAGTGTGATCAACCAACATGTCTTGGCATAATAAAAGCAAGAAATAAAGTGGAGTTTGTAAAGCAATGAACACCACTAACTAGTGTCTAGTTTAGGTGATAAGGCTCAAAGGGACAGCAGCTTTCTGGTTTGAACACATGAAGTTCATTGTGTAAGATTTCAACATTTGGACTAAAGGGAACTTTCTATTCTTTTTGAAGCTCATCAGAATGTCTAAAATCTTTTCAGAATAAAATCTTTTAGAACTTCAAAAAGCAGGAAAGATGATCCAGGTAGGAGTGAGCTTACTTTTGTGTGCAGCCAACTCTGTTCCACCCCAGCACCACACATGGTCCCTGAGCACCACCAGGGAACAGTCCTGAGCACAAAGCCAGAAATAGCATCTGAGTATCTCTGAGTGTGGCCCCGAACCACCACCTGCAGCCCCCAAAAGTCTTTTGGGAACCAGAGAGATAGGGATTATGTTGCCTTGGATCCATTTGATCCTGGCACCACTTTGTCCAACAGACATTTTAGAGTAAAGCCTGGAGGACCCTGAGATGCCTATTTCCCCCCCTTGAATAAATCTCTCCTACTTGTATGTCCTTCCAGCGCTGTCTCTCCATCTCATGTTCCCATTGGATGGAAAACATTCTGTCTATGGTATCAGAACCTGACAATGCAAATGTTTACTAGGAACCTGATTCAGGATATAGTGTGCACCTCTGGATAGAGTCTGCCCTATATCTTGTAATTCAGCACTTACAGCAAGACCCAGATATTGAAATGATAATCCTGAAAGGGCCTTTTCTAAGGAACCGCCTTCAGTGCTGGTGGCAGGATTTCAGCTGGATGCCAGCAAAGAAAGCCCAGACAAATCCCAACACAACCCAGGCTGGCTGCCTTAAAGCACAAGCTCACTTTAGGGAAGAATCCAGGCAGCTAGCACAACCAGAAAGAAAGGGGAGAAACTCTGATTCCATCTGGAAAGAGGTATTACAATCTTATCAGTATCACTGGAGATATAATCAAAAGTTTTGGAACAAAGCATGTGAGCACATTATCAAATCATGAGAATGGTGGTATTTTAGACTCCCCTGATGATATATTTAACCAAAGAAAACCCCACCCATTAGAATGAACTTATGCTCACCTATAAAAGTTGGCAAACTTACTTCTACTTCCTTTGGGTAGTCAAAAACGTGTGTTTAAATCCAGGCTTTGATGCTTCTGTGACCCAAGTAAAACATTCATGTTTCATGCTAAATATCTTCATGCATTGCCCAAATCCTGCATGTGGTAGTTACTGGCTATTAACCCCAGTATTTAGACATTTGCCATGAATTACAGTCCAATCATGGTGAGTTAGAGTTCACACTGAGTTATGTTGATTTACGCAGTGACTAGCACACTCATTTCCCCAAAGTCTCTCCATTAGGTTACAGATTTCCAATCTCTGTGATCTCCCAAGAGATCTTGAACTCAATATGGGGCTGACTTCATGGCTAAAAAAATATTAATTGATGCATAAGATGACTCTCAAGGAAAATACAAAGTTTCTGAGTGAAGATGTGTTTTCAGGCACAGTGTACTTTCCTTCATCTACCTTGTCCTCTCCACGTCACCCTCCCCAACTGAGTCATCTAAAAGTCTGTGCTACAGGACTACCCTGTCCTTGCCCCCCAACATCCGCCAAGGCCTCCTCACTCCCCAAAAATAAACACTTGACATTTGAATATTTTCCTCAGGATCTCAGGATTGGCTGTGGGATTTTTCACCATTCCAGCCCTCTTGGTGATAATTGCACACCTGAAGTAAGCATGCTTATAAAAACTGACAAACCTAATCGATCCGCGGCAGCTCGCTGAAGTTTCATTATCTAGGTAATCGGAACCCTTGACCTTAGCTGTGTTGGTAATGCAATCTGCTGTTATTTCCATTCATACCTTAGAAATTTCTTAGATAACTATTTGTGAGCACAAAGGTTAACTCTCAGAAGAGGGTCAGTCTGCAAAAGCCTGTCGTATTCTCATTCCCTTCCCAGGTGTAACTTCTGCCCTAAGTGAATTAATGAGTCCCCCTCTGTCAAGGGCCCTCTACACCCTACTGCTCTCTGTGGGCTGGTTGCAATTGTTTCACAAGAGGATCGGCACAAAACCAGAGGCTTAAAGTCAGACAGATCAATGAATACATATTATCTTATTCAAAATGACCTTAAAAACAGTAATGATAAGATGTATGTTTTTTCAAAGCACTTCTTTACTCTCACCCTTCATGTATGCCCACTATTTGGGCAGCTACCTGTTCAGAGACTTGCTCTGTAGGACTCAGCCAAATCAAGTATGTTCCATCCCAGATCATTAATTCCTCTCTTTTATCTTCATCTTTCTCTTTTTCCACTCCTACCTCCTACAAACAGGTATACGACTGTCTGTCCTGACAGGCCTTATGTTGACCTTGGGCCCACAGGGCTGAGAATCCCTGAAAGTGACCCCCAGACCATCTTGAACTCTGGTTGGGAACCACACCTCCCCCATGCCTATTGGCCAAAATACTTTAACAAAAGACTTCAAACTTTCTTAGTGTAATTCTTCTTCCTCTGTGATGGGCATGATTCTCTCAACAGTGGTTTCACTGAAAAAGTTGGAAAGTCATTTAAAATAAACATTCAGGGCATAATCAAGCAAGAGCTCAGATTAACTAAAAGGGTAAAGATTCCACTTCTTCAGAACAGTATTGCCCTCATACAGGGTCAAGAAAAAAATAGTTTTAATTGCGCAAATTTCCCAGGAAGTGATTGATGACAGGACTCAGTACCCTGGAACTTGGAATCTTGATCTCTCATTTGAGAACATGTCAGCAAAACCAACAAATTCTTCACAGAATCACCACAAAGGGATCCTGCCTCATGTTCACAATCAAAATTCATTCCCAGGGAAACTGCTGAAGAGAAATTCCCACAAAATTCATCTCTCGACACATTGTGGGACCTGTGAGTGTAATAGTTTGCTGGTCTTGCTTTAAATAAGTGCCGCAAGCTTTTTTTCTGTTTTGTGAAAGACCATGAGGTAAATTCTTTCAGCTTTGCAAACTACATAATCTCTGTTATGTGACTCACCTTCATTGTTGTAATGTGAGAACATCTCTAAAGAACACATATAAATGTAACCGTGTTCCAATAAAATAAAATGAATTAGGAGTGTCACTCAAGGTTAAAGGGGCTGGCATGCTTAAGGCCCTGAAGTTGATCTCCAGCACCAAAATAATTATGGACTCTGAGAATTGACTATTTTCCCCGGCCTCGTTCCTGCAATGCAAGTGCTCTCTTCTGAGCCATCTTCCGGGCCCCAGAGAATTGATTTTCATGTGTCACAACACATTAGCTTTTCTCTTGACATTTTTCCCAACAACTTAAAAATAAAAAATCCACTTTTACCAAGGTGGTACCACTAAAGCCGGTAGCAGACCTGACTTCACTCATGGCCCAGTCTCTGCCATGAGCTCTGGTGAGCTAGGTGCAGACACTTCAGTGAATGCGAATGCTTTGAATTCTTGTGACAATAACCTCAATCAGTAATCCAAGTGCATCCAAGGAACAAAATCTCATTTTTCTTTCAAGTAGTCTCTACCTAAAATGGGAATGATTTGGGATCTATTACGAAGGAAAGAGAACTTCTAAGTGTGTGAGCATTTGCTTCCTTTAAGACATATTTCTAAGCCATTCAGAGGAATTACCATCCAAAATGGCATTCAGTGAGGTATGGGATTATTCTGCCATCACACTTACCTTCTGCAGTGATTGTGAAAGTTGAAATGTTCCTGATGCTATTAATGGCCTTATTGGTTAATGATCACTCTCATTGCTTTCCCTGACTCTTTTATGCATGAGAAAGAGTTTAGAACTGTTCCTTCTTGCTCCCCTTCAGTGCTTGACTTATTCATATTGCTTAATTATCCTTAATTATTTTCTCTGAGAACATTCAGCACTTATCACCAAACACTCTGATGTTCCAATCTTGACTTTGGAGGATATTGATTCATCTTTGACTCATGGCTAACATTGCTGAGAATTGTTTTTATCATTTTATAAAATAAAAACTTAAATAACTTCAATAAATTGGTATAAATTTTCTAAATTTTGCCTGTATAAGAAAATGTATTTCCAATCTTTGCATCTTTTAATTTATCTTCAAAATTGTGTCATGTTTGTTATATTTGTTTTGATATTGTCATTATTTTGGCCAAATCCACATGAATCCAGTTAATGCATAGACATGAACTTTCATTTTGACCAAGGACTTATAAAGTATTTTTATTCATAATTATTTATTCAAGTTAATTCCATTTTTTATTGTCATCACTATCTGTAATTGTGACTTGTATTAATTTCTTTCCAATTATTTTCCTCTTTAGTCTTAGATATTAAACTTTTGAGGGAGGGGTTGGGGGCCACAGTGCTTGGGGGATATGCTTAGTTCTGCACTCAAGACTTACTCATGGTGGGCTCAGGGACCATATGGGATACCAGGTATTGAACTCAGGTCAGCCACATATAAGGTGAGTGCCCTAATCTCTGTACTATTAATTCAGCCTCCTGATATTAAGCATTTTTCTGCTATAGTATAATATTTATGTTTCTTAAGTAAGCAAGATCCTTTTATATCTTTACATTCATGATGTGCTTTTATGATCACAGGAGCTGCTTCATAGAGGTGCTTTCAATAAAGCCTTGTCCCCTCTGCTTTTTGTTGTAATTTGTGAGCCTCACCCAGCTGTGTTCAAGGCTTAGTCCTTGCTTTGCAACCAGGAATCATACCTGATGGGGTTCAGGGGGATTATATGTGGTGCCAGGGATTGAACCTATATTAGCCACATGCAAAGCAACTAATTCCTGACCCTTTGTACTATCACTTGATCGCTTGATAACCTAATATCCCGTTACTCATCGATTTGCTCGAGCGGGTACCAGTAACATCTCCATTCATCGCTGTCTCATGCTAGTGTAGTCCAACGGTGTCTGCTCACTCCAGGAACACAAGAGCCTCAAAACGATCATTTGAGATCTTGACAAAGAAGTCTGACCATCTCATAGGTGGGCGGCCACACGATCATTTGACATCCTGTGGAATCTAGTCAGTAACGGCTCTAGTCCAGCGGTTGTCTCCAAATGACATTACATGTCCAGCCATCTGATTTTTGATGCCTTGGTAAATGAGACAGCATCCCTGAATCTTGATCATCGATGGAGGTTGGAATTCCAGATTCTTTCTCTCACTTGAGTGAACCATGATACTGCAAGCATGGCTCTTTCGATTCATCTTTGGAGACCCGACTAGCGTTCTCATCCTGTTTTCGTAGGACCCAAGGCGTATCTTAATGCAGGAAGAAGAATGGAATAGAAGAGATGGGCCCGGAGTCAGAGATTCTTCATCCTCTTAGCTATTTCTTCGAAGCTCTTGAGGGTGTTCCAAGCCCCTCTCTTCCTCCTGTGCAACTCAGGTGCCAAGTCATTCATCATGTGGATGTCTCGACTTATGTACACATAACTGTTGCATTCGGAGATGCTTGTTCCGTTGAGAGTGAATGGAACATCAGGAACAAGACAGTTTCTCATAAATATTGTCTTCATGAGATTCAGCTCTAGTCCAACCTTTCCACAACTCACGATCGAAGTTGGCCAGCATTTGTGCCATTGACTAATGTTTATTGTTATTAGAATGATATCATCAGAGAATCAGAGGTGGTGTAGTTGCCAACAGTATATCTTCACCCCCAATCCAGTCATCACATGACATTCTCGAGGGTGTCACTGAAGAGTTTTGTTGAAATGGTATCACCCTACTGAACCCCTATCTTCACATGGATGATCACTTCCTTGTAGAATGGTGAGATCCTGGTAGTGAATCCGTAATATAGCCCACAGAGGATCCTGATGTATTGAGTTTGAACACCCTGCTTGGCTAGGGCTTCAATGACCACTTCAGTCTCAACAGAAACAAAGGTCTTCTTTAAATCAATGAACATTAGACAGAGCAGCATCTTGAACTCCCAAAAAACCTCAATGAGCTTTGGTTATCGTGTGGATATGGTCAATTGTGCTGAATCCTTTTTAGAAACTGGTTGCTTGCATGGTTGTCCTTCACCTAGTGTTCTGCCAATCCTATTCAGGATAACTTGAGCAAACAGCTTGTAGACGATGGACAACAGGCAGATAGGGCGATAGTTGCCAATGTCGTGGATGTCTCCCTTCTTATACAGTAGTACAGTCCTGCTGGTTTTCCACTGGGACAGAACCTTGCATTCAGACAGGTAGCGTGTGAAGAGCCGAGCCTGTGTCTCGATAAGTACTGATGGTAGGTTCTTCAAGTGTTTGGCCTGACCTTTTCTGGACCGGGTGCTGTTCGGTTCTTTACCGACGAAATGGCATGTTGGATTTCAGAAGGGAGAACGTTGGGAACGACATATACATCCTGCGGAATTTGGTATGTGGGCAGGTGGACATGACTTTCGAAGAAATCCGAGTAGAAGTCATGGATAATCTTCTCCATTACCCTTCTGGAATATGTGATAGATCCATCAGAACGTCGGAGGGCAGTCATCTTGGTCTTGTAGTTGGCAAAGGACAGATGGGCACTTTGAATGCTTTTCCCGGCTTCTGTTGCATCTGCCAGTATTGCTGCTCTTATATCTTTTTTTTTTTTGCTTTTTGGGTCACACCCAGCGATGCACAGAGGTTAGTCCTGACTCTACCCTCAGGAATCACCCCTGGCGGTGCTCAGGGGACCATATGGGATGCTGGGAATCAAACCCAGGTTGGCCGCATACAAGGAACTGCCCTACTTGCAATGTTATTGCTCCAACCCCTACTCTTCTCTCTTTGAGGTCTTCCTTTATTGCTTCTCTGCACTGCTTTGTGAGCTTGAACATTCACTTGCAGTTGCCTGAGTCTTGCGCCAAGCCATATTGGTGAGTGAGGGATACTTAGATCTGTGGTGGTGGGAAATGGGCACTGGTGGAGGGATGGGTATTTGATCATTGTATATTTGAAACCCAAGCACAAAATTTGTAACTCTACAACTGTACCTCATGATGTCTCACTAATAAAAAATTTTTTTAAAAATTTAAATAAAAAGAATTTTCGAAGACAGGTGTCTTTTTGTGGCTATCTCTCTCTCTCAACGTTCCTCACACAATCATGATGGTGCTGAGCCAACTGATCATATTCTTCGTCAAGGTTGTCAACGACGCATCTTCCCATGTTTTCAAATAGTGCCAAAGAGCTCCCAGTTGGTGGTCGTTCTGGGAGTTCTCTTCTTAACTTAACTTCTTAATTTAAGAGAGATAGCCCTTTGTCCCCGCTTTATGAGGTAGAATTTTGCACTAAGGGGATGATAGTCCGATCCTGGTTGGAATTTTGAGACAAGAGCAACATAGCTCTGGCAAAACCGTTGATTGAATATGATGTGGTCAATTTTGTTGTGGAACCGTCCATCGGGAGACTTCCATGTCCAACGTTTAGATTTGGCCTTCTGGAACTGTGAGTTACCATGGATGGTCTTGGTCGACATGATGAACTCAGTATCTGAACCTGTTTGTTTTATTCTAGGCCATGGGTCCTGATGTGGAGTTCTTCGGCTGATCTTCTCGGTCCTATCTTAGCATTAAAATCACCCACAATGATCTTGTAGAAGGTGTGCTCTTCTTTATAGAACTTCTCCAGCTGCATATAGAACTTCTCAATTTCTCCTTTATCATAATTGGATGTTGGTGTGTAGACAACAAAGATAGAAGCTGCTGGCAGTGAGCCACATCTATTCAAGTGTAATTGTCCAATTCAGGTTGTTAGGCATTCGAATAAATCAATGCTCATGGCCAACTTTGTATTGACAAGGACACCAACACCACCAACACCTCTTTTGTCACATGTTCCCAGGAACAGTTCTTCTCCAGTGTCGAAAATGGTGTGATGTGGTTGATGCCTTCTCATCTTGGTCAGACCAATGGTGTCGTACTTGATCTTTCGTGCTTGAACCATCAGGTCCTCAATGGATGCATCGATGCCAGCATACATGCATTGAAAATACAGTCATTTTTGTACTTCTTCATTGTGGCAGCCTAGTTTGGCCTTGAGATTTTATCAGCCTCTCCTTTCTCATCTTTTTTAATGATGGTGTGTTGGTGGCATTTTCAGGGTCAGGGGAATGAGACCCATTGAATTTACTGGTTCTGGAATATTGAATACGCCACAGGTAGTTTGCCACACTATGCCGTGCGGGCGGGATGCTCTTGGTAGTTTGCCAGGCTCTCTGGGCTCTCCAAGAGGGATAGAGGCTTTTAGGGTGACCTCTAATTGCCCTAGCAGGTGTTCCCATGGTTCAAACCATAATTGAACCCCATCAAATATGGTGCAGTAATCTTAGAAGATAGGTATTAAGTGTCTTACAATGTGTAATGAGGCCGCTTTGCGGCTGTGAGGTCTGGAAAGTGACCTGAGGCATAGCAGCGGCCAGGTAGTGGAGGTAGTGGAGGTAGTGAAGGTCTGCCAATGAGATATTTATCTGGTACCCGTAGGGCGGGGATTTTGGGTGTGATCCCTGGGTTGCCAGAGATTGGTGGAAGCAGGCAGAGGATCTCAGTTTCTGGGTCCTGTTGAGCTTGGAGTTCAAGGTCACAGAGTTCCGCTTACCTGGTTCTGTTAAGCTTCACTCATGCGTGAGTCTTGGCCTAAGCATCCGGAAAGTGGCCTGGAGCGTGGCAGCAGCTGGGTAGGGAGGTAGTACTATCACTTCTGGCATTTTTTAAAGAGTATCATAAAAACTTTTCCTAAACTCTTTCCACCAACTGGGAGCTCTTTAAACGACCACCAACTGGGAGCTCTTTGGCACTATTGCAGCAACATGGGAAGATGCCATTGTTGACAACATTGATGAGGAATACGTTCGACTGGTTCAGCACCTCCATGATTGTGCGAGGAACGCCAAGAAAGAGATAGTCACAAAAAAAAAAAAGCCTGTGTTCGAAAACTCTTGAGCTTATTTGCCAACGTGGTTTTGCGCATGCCTCAGGCTACCGCAAGCAAACATCCGAGCTCGCAAAGCAGTGCAGAGATGTGATCAAGGAAGACCTCAAAGAGAGAAGAGCAGAAGTGCTGGTAGATGTGGCAGAAACCAGGAAAAGTATCCGTAACACCCACCTGTCCTTCACCAACTACAAGACCAAGATGACTGCCCTCCGACATCCTGATGGATCTATCACATCTTCCAGAACAGCAATGGAGAAGATTATCCATGACTTCCACTCAAATCTCTTCGATAGCCATGTCCACCTGCCCACATACCAAATTCCACAGGATGGATATGTCGTTCCCAATGTTCTCCCTTCTGAAATCTGACACACCATTTTGTCAGTAAAGAACAGCACCCGGCCCAGACAAAGTCAGACCTGTACACCTGAAGAACCTGCCGTCAATACTCATCAATACGCTGGCTCGGCTTTTCACACACTACTTGTCTGAATGCAAGGTTCTGTCCTAATGGAAAACTAGCAGGACTGTACTACTGTACAAGAAAGGAGACATCCATGACATTGGCAACTATTGCCCGATCTGCCTATTGTCTGTCATCTATAAGTTGTTCACTCAAGTCATCCTGAATAGGATTGGCAGAGCATTGGCAGAACATGCAAGCAAGCCTGGTTCCGCAAAGGATTCAGCACCATCGACCATATCCACACGATAACCAAGCTCATTGAGGTTTCTCGGGAGTTCAAGATGCTGCTCTGTCTAACGTTCATTGATTTAAAGAAGGCCTTTGATTCTGTTGAGATGGAAGTGGTCAGTGAAGCCCTAGCCAATCAAGGCATTAAAACTCAATACATCAAGATCCTCAGTGAGCTGTATTATAGATTCACTACCAGGATCTCACCATTCTACAAAGAAGTAATCGTTGATGTCAAGAGAGGGGTTTGGCAGGGTGAAACCATTTCACCAAAACTCTTCAGTGCCACCCTTGAGAACATCATGCGATGACTGGAATGGGAAGGAATGGGAGTGAAGATAGATGGTCTGGTCGGCAACTACACCACCTCCACTTTGCTGATGACATTGTTTTAATAACACCAAACATTAGCCAAGCAGCACAAATGCTGGCCGATTTCGACTGTGAGTGTGGAAAGGTCGAACTACAGCTGAATCTTACGAAGACAATGTTCATGAGAAAGTCTGACGCCTTGAGAAACGTTCCTGACGCCCCTTTCACTCTCAACGGAACGACCATCTCCAAATGCAACAGTTATGTGTACCTAGGTTGAGAGGTCAACATGACAAATGACCTGGCACCCGAGCTGCACAGGAGGAAAAGAGCGGCTTGGAACGCCTTCAAGAGCATCGAAGAAATAGCTAAGAGGACGAAGAACCTCCGGCTCCGGGCACATTTTTTTGATTCCACTGTTCTTCCTGCATTAACATACGCCCCAGAGACCTGGGCCCCATGCAAACAGGATGAGAATGCTATTCGGGTCTTCCAAAGAGGAATTGAAAGAGTTATGTTTGGAATATCACGTTTCACTCAAGTGAGAGAAAGAATCCGGAGTTCCAACCTCTGTCGACAATCAAGAATCAGGTACGCTGTCTCTTTTGCCAAGGTTTCAAAAATCAGACGGGCTGGTCACATAATGAGATTTAGAGATGACTGCTGGACTAGAGCCATTATCAACTGGTTTCCACAGGATGTCAAAAGACCACATGGCCACCCACCTACCAGATGGTCAGACTTCTTCATCAAGATCATGAACAATCGGTTTGAGGCTCTTCATGTTCCTAGAGTGAACAGACGCCATTGGGCTACACTAGCACGTGACAGGGACAAATGCAGACATTACTGGCGACTGCTCAAGCAAATCAATGATTAACGGGAAGTCAAGTGATCAAGTGATCAAACTCTTTCCCATCAAAGCAAGAGAGAAAAGAAGAATTCTTCTGATATACTACGAGATGCCTCCAGAGCCCGAGTCAGTCTCTCTCATCCAAGGCAACCAGGAAGGGGGTTGGGTGAATCCTCCCACCTGTTCCAATAAAGCCCCAGCAGCTGAAAACTTCCAGAACTCAATTGCTACCATGCTCATAGCTGACTTTCACAGTATCAGACAAGCCTCATCCATGAGTGAATCTGCTGAAAACCCCAGTTATGTGGGACTTATAATCAAAATCTCCAGGTTCACACAGACTCGGGGATGGGTGACTACTCCACATCTCCTGGTGCTTCTGGTAGCCTGGAAGTCATGCCCAGGAACTTTCTTTTGTTCCAGATAAACTCATTAACACCATGGTCCAGAAACTCAGAAATAAATCTCTTGGAAGAGAGAAACACAGAACTACACACCATAGCGAAACCTCTGTCTCATCTGGGGCAAGCAGAAGAGGTCAGGTGAATTACCCTACCTACCCCAGTAAAGTTCCAGCAGCTGAAAACCTCCAGAACTCAATTACCACCATGATCATGGCCAAATTTCTGGAGCGCAAGGCCACAAATGTGGCTGCACAGCATCTCATACTCTACATCACTGATGTACCAAAACAAGAAACTCAATGGCTCCAGCGTGAAATACAACAATCTTCACACACTTTCCTTTTTAGATCATTTTTTAGCAGATTATTTATAATAAGCAGTACAAAATAAATTATTTAAGTCCTGCATTGGGGAAGGCTTTGGCGGGGGGTGGTTCAAGGGTTGGAAAAATTTGAAATTAGTGATGTGAAGGCGTAATAGTGATGGTATTGTTATTGGAATATTAAATGTAATAAACTATTGTGAACAACTTTATAAAAAAATTTTAAAACAGGCTACCGAGAGTATCTCACCTGCCGGCAGAGCCTGGCTGATTCCCTCTGAAGTATTAGATATGCCAAACACAGTAACAACAAGTCTCACAATGGAGACGTTACTGGGCCCACTCGAGCAAATCGATGAATGATGGGAGGATAGTGCTACAGTGCTACAAAAAAAGAAAAATCCTTCCTTTAGAAGTACCATAACAACGAGTTCCTATTATATAATGAAGCAATGTTAGTTTTACTTTCCTTGCTTAATATATATATATATATATATATATATATATATATATATATATATGTAAGCCCAGCTTTGGGCAATTCACAGGGAGTATGAAACTGTCTTGGTCCTCACAACAGCTCTTTAATATCTCACTGATTTCCTCTTGCAGGGATAAATTTGAGTTTGAAGCCTTTGATGTTGTGTTAATCTGGTGATCTGAGGTGACCTTTCCATTTCCTAGTTTACTGACTCAGGAGAGGCTCTGTAGAATTTTAGATTTTTCCTTGAACAGTGGTAAGAGTAAACTTTTGAGTAGATTCTACTTCAGGCCTTCTTCAGAAATGAGCAAAAATATGAAGATACAATAAGTTTCTGTTATGTGTCTGTGTTTGGTGATCCACACTATAACCTAAATGAATGAAAAATGAAAGACAGCAGAAATCTGGTTGCTCAGAGATGCTTCCTATTTTTGGTTTAAGAGCCTCTTTATCCTGGAGTAAGAAACCATCTTTCCCTCTCTCTTTGGAGAGAATCAATTCTGTTCTATTTCACAGGGGTTGACATATGGTGTTTGGCTAAGAATGACAACTAATGGAATTTTATCCAAACATTTGCTATGTGATCTTTGCTCATCTTGAATTTGCGGTACCAGTCCCAATAGCTTTAATGTATATGCAACAGGTATATTGATCAGAACATCTAATAACACCAGCAAAACTCATTTCTATGTATTTTTTATGTAGGAGTACTGCTATTTCTTCAGCCACTGATTAGCTGATTGATTTGGGCATGAACTCCACCTTACTCCTTTTTTCATAGTTTTATTTATTTATTTATTTTTCTTCTTATATTTGTTTATTGAATCACTGTGGAAAAAGTTACTAAGCTTTCAGGTTTAGGTCTCGGTCATACAATGATCAAACACCTCTCCATTCACCAGTACTCATTTTTCACCACTAAGAACCCCAATATACCCCCTCCCATCCCTCCCAATGCCTGTGAGGCAGATGATTTCCACTTAACTCTTCTCTATGTTGATTACATTCATTATTTCGACAAAAGATGCACCATTATTGTTTAGAATCCCCCCCAACAATCAGAATTGCTGAAAAGGCATTGTGAAATAATGAAAAGGCATTTGTTTTCTATAGCTGGTTATGAGAATCATATAGTGATTTTGGATTTCTGCAGAGAGCCAGATAATTACAAGATTGGTTTCTGTACGTCTGGTGTTATGACTACTGGAGAGCCGCTCATGGGGGGCAACTCGTGACCTCAGTAGGACGTGAAGGACGAGCCGGTACTGCCCCCCCTTCCCATGAGACTGCAGTTGCCCCGTCACCGCTGGCTCATATCTGGCTTTCCTATAAGCTCTGAGGCGGCAGCCACCTTGCTGCCGAGGGGGTGGGGGGGAGGCTGAAGGGAGCAACAACCTTTCCCTCTTGGGAAGGCATGGCGCCGGAGTTTAACTCATGGTCCATTCACTTTTCTGCCACAAGCTGCCGGGCTCTGGACTATGTTCTTTTGCCTCTGGAGGCATGGCCATACCAGAAAGCCACTTGTGAGGGGCAACTGTTGACCTCAGTAGGGTGTGAAGGACGAGCCAGTACCGTCCCCCTTCCCATGAGACTGCAGTTGCCCCGTCACTGTCGGCTCATATCTGGCTTTCCAATAAGCTCTGAGGCAGCGGCCACCTTGTATGCAGTCCAGATGCATTTCTGCCAAAAGCCGCTGGGTTTCGAGATTTGTTTCTGAATTTCTGGGTTCATGGCCATTAAGCAGATTGATCAGGAGCCAGAGAGGCTGTTTGTAGGCGGCGACTCAGGGTCTCACTGGGATGGGGAGGAAAGGGCCTGCTTCACCCCCATCTGGTGAGGTCCTGTTTGTCTCGTCACTGCAGGCACAAACCTGCCTGTTCAGTGGCCTCTAGAGGATGGTGGTCACCCAGCATAGGGGAATAGGCCAAGGCACGAAACCTATTCCCACCTAGAGTGGCCCAGCACCAGCAACCTACTGCAGGAACAGGATGCATTTCTGCCCAAAGGCCTTTGGGTTCCGAGATTCGTTTCTGAGTCTCTGGGATCATGGCTGTTAAGCAGTTCGATTAGGAACCAGAGAGGCCATGCCTCCAATTATATAGCTGAACCGGAGATGGTTTGTGGGTCTTTCTCCCACATACCTAACTTTTGGCCATTTACTTTCTTGGTAAACTTTGCCCCAAGTTTTTGGGGCCTGGCACAGCAGCAATTTTGCGGAATCTGGAAGTCTGAAGGCGCCATCAGGCTGCTGATGCACTCATCTCGCAGGTACAGATTGACCTGCTGGCGGCATCATACTCCTATTTTTATGTATTTTAAAGGTAGAGTTTGGAAGCATTTAATACATATTCTATCTTTTGGGCTTAAATTTCTAACCAACCCCATCACTTATGAAAGTTAAATACAACGTGAACCTCAAAATCTAGTACACTGTCATTATATCAGCTGATACAAATTAATAAGTAATAGAATTGGAAGACAGTGGAAAATATTTCTGACAGAAGTGATACCTATCATAATAGCACCACTGGCTTCATTGTACTTGACTAATGTTATCATTTGGGGAAATAGTGAAGGACATCAATAAACAGTTGCCACAAATGTCACTTTATTATTTAAGGGACTTATATTTAGGTATGGGGGAAAACAATTCTCTATCCCTAGAGATTTCCAAGTTACAACTGTGCCTTGACCACATTTGGAGTTTGACAAACCAATTATAATTTATTGTTGTCCACCCCCGCCTCCCCCACCCCCCAGTTCATGGGCCCTGCCTCTGAGGATTTACCTAACCAATATTCCAGCTTGTTGAATCTGGTAAATGCATTTTTTAAAAATCGCATTTATAATTAAACTTTCACAGTTAAAAATCACATGATTCTTGTCAACTGCCATGAGTAAATATCCAGTATAAACTCTTGCAACTACCTGACATAGCAAACCCTTTTGAATACTTCCAAAGATGAGCTGAAAGTCCTCATGTGTTCAGAAAACAGCAGTACAGCTTTAGGACCTTATGTCCATGCTCCCATATCTTAATAAAAAGGAATCCCTAAGTGAATGTCATTCCATGTATGGAGAGATCTGACAGCAGGAAGACAGCAAGGAGGGCGTTTGTCTTACACTCAGCAGATTCTTTCTCAGTCCTTGGGATTCCATATGATCTTCTGAGCATGCCAGGAGTGATCTCTGAGACCTACTAGATTCCGTAAGCACAGTGCCAGGAGTAAGCACTGAGCACTGCCAGGCACATACAGGAAAGAAAGAAAAGTCATACTATTCACAGAGCTGAGTGTCTTTTTGTTGTTTTGTTTTGGAACTAAATCCAGCAGTGCTCAGAGTTACATCTGTCTCTGCATTCAGGAATTACTCCTGCAAGTGTTCAGGGGACTATATAGGATGCTAGGGATTGAACCAAGTTGGCTACATGCAAGGCAAGTTTCCTACCTACTGGACTATCTGTCGAGCTCCTAATTGAATTTCCTTCCCTGGTCATTGACTCTGATCTCACAGACTAGAGACCATGTGCTTCAAGAACACAGAGAGAAATGTCACTGCCCCCAACTTGGGACCAGTGCTTGCTAAGTTGGAAGGCACACTGTAACACAGTTCCAGGAAGTTTATAAACTAGCAGTTCACTGAAATCCCACCTCAAAGCAAGATTTTTGACTTTTGGGTTTAGCTTTAGCTCACACAAATACATGGTAACATTCAGAATAAGCAGCCTTTGGACCAGAGAGATAGTACAGCGGGGAAGGCAATTGCCTTGCATATAGCCAATCTGGGTTCAAGCCTTAGTACTACACAAGAATCCCAGAGCACCATCAAGAATGATCCCTGAGCACACAGTCAGGATTGTCACTGTCACTGTCCTCCCGTTGTTCATCAATTTGCTTGAGCGGGCCCAGTAACATTGTGAGACTTGTTACTGTGTTTAGCATATCGAATACCTCACGGGTAGCTTGCCAGGCTCTGCTGTGCAGGCGAGATACTCTTGGTAGCTTGCCGGGCTCTCCTAGAGGGGCGGTGGAATCGAACTTGGGTCAGCCATGTTGGCTGCGTGCAAGGCAAACGCCCTACCCGCTGTGCTATCACTCCAGCCCAGAGTCAGGATTAAGCCCTGGGTAATACTGATTGTGACTCCTAAACCAAAACAAAACCAAACAAGAAGCTTTGTTTTTGAAGATTTGTGCTCTGAAGCAATTGAAACAAGATGCTTTTAAGAATGGCATCTGGATTAGTACCAGGAGGTTTGCTCCATAACTTGGAGGGCAGCCACACATGCTAGAGGAAAAGGCAGCTCAGATAGAGAAGGGAGCACCAAATAAAGGGTGATGGGAGGATCCTCCCAGGATGGGAGAAGCATGCTGAAAGTAGACTATAGAACAAACATGATTGCCACTCAAAGCCTCTTTTTCAAACCACAACACCCAAAAGGGGAGAGAGAACAAAAGGGAATGCCCTGCCACAGGGGCAGGGTGGGATGGGGGGGATGGGCGGTGGGAGGGATACTGAGACCCATGGTGGTGGAAAATGGGCACTGGTGGAGGGATGGGTATTTGATCATTATATAATTGAAACCCAAGCACAAAAATTCATAAGTCTACAACTGTACCTCATGGTGCTTCACTAATAAAAATTTTTAAAAAAAGAATGGCAGCTGAAGTCAGTGAGGACCCTTTTGGGTCACCAGAGAGGGGAGGTGGAGTTGCCACCCCAGAGAAAGATCGCCTCTGGAAGCCAGTTAGCAAGGGAGAAGAGGGCAGAGAAGCAACTTGTGCATTCAAAATGTGTTTGAAATGGTCTGTCTAATCTTTTTGGCTTTATAAAGTCTCATCATAAACATTATAATATCATTACCTCCTAAGCTAGTGTTCCAGGTCATTAGCAGAACCCTTGAAGTGTGGGGGCCATTTCCGTTTCTGGTGACAAAGGTTGACACCTTTTGTTTATGAAACCGAATGGATCACAAGGATGATTTTTCAACTAGTTAAGATGGGTTCTTATGATAAAAATAGGTCTTTGCATACTTATTTCTGACATGCTTGAATAATTGTGTAATTTAACACCAAGCATGATTTTTTTTCTAATGCTAGATTTCATCATTACCTATGGTAATCAACATTCAAAATCATTTACATAATGACAATATTGCATTATTGCTACCTATTGCTTGAGTTACAAGCTAGTAACGCAAATGATTTGTCACGTTCCACCGGCCTCAATGTCTCCGGATTTTATATTTTAGTTTTTGCTTAAGGAGCACATTTTCTCTCTATCACCCCCACTCCATCTCCCAGGAGGGATGCCATAAAGAGATGCCATAGAGACAAATAATAGATGTGTGTTAGTGATGCCAATAGGTGAATAATTTATCATCATATCCCACTGGCCACATAGGATTGAAGATTAGCACTAGGCTAGTGGTAGAAAGCCTTTTGCCACCAATTCTCAGGGTTTCTAACTGAGAATATAATAAGCCAATTTACAGAGGACGACAGATTGTGATAACTTCATCAGAGGAAAGCAGATAAGCAAAGAACAGTCACAAAATCCAAGCCCTCCACTGTATTTGGGTTAACAAGTGCTTTGTCAGAGACAGCTGGAGTTTATTCAAGTTTCTCCCTTTAATTCTGGAGCCTCAGGGCATGTGTCCTCCTGAAGTTGTCCTCGTCAACAGTGCAGCTGTCTGCATCATCTGGACATCTCCCATCGACCCAAATGGTCTAGTTGCCTAATATTCTGTCTATGTAAATGATCAGCTCTGCAGGACTAGAATGAGTGTGCTGGTGTCTTTGAAGAGGAGAGCTTTGTCTCCCTCCACAGACTCTGCATCAGGTCAGAACACTGGATTGGGGTGGTATGGCTAGGGGTGTGTAAAATAAAGCCCTGGGTGTATTTCTGAGCAGGTATCTTCTGCATTGAGTACAGATTATTGGGTAGGGATAGGAGAATAAAAACAGAAGGCAATCAATCAGTATTAAATATATTTTCTGTGGTTAGCATGCCAGACCCCAGAAAGATGATAATAGTGGTATGTAAATGGAGGCAAATTTCTTATTGGTGGAGTGAAGCCTGCCATGTATTTGCAATCAGCCACACCAATCAGTTCATCTATTTTCTGATTCTTGTATTGATACCAGAGCAGAATCAGTTTAAGAAAGTGAAATCATTATGGATTTATAAATAAATCTGGATATATAAATAAATAATGTTCTGGATGCTCAGTTAGTAAAGAGGGGTTGAACTAAATTTTCCGTTAAACATGTAACTTCTGAAATTCATAAGAACTCTGTGAATAATTTTCAGAAAATAAGCACAGGAATTTAATGCGACTCCAGAAACTTCTTACTGACTCTGCAATTCATTTCTGCACCCTCTTTGAGTTTCCCAGCCCCATCCTCCACACAGTTGAAGAAGCATGCATAACCCACCGGCTGAGTGCAGCTGATGCTTTTAGCCTTTCCCACCACTGTGTCTGGATTCCTGAGGAGACCAAAGGAAGAGCTGTTTGCTGACAGAGGAAGTTATTCCCCAGAACCCTCATAGTTAGCATGGCTGGCCCATGTGCCATTATGTTGATGCCCACCTTTCTTTGAGAGAAGCCAGGGAACTCCATAGAACTGATTATAAAACAGAATTATGTTCATAAAAAGTGGTGAGCTCACTTTAAGAGCCAGGCTCACACAAGATTAGGGAAGGAACATTGCGTGTCTGTGAGGCCTCAATGTGGAGAACAGGCTACAGTCTCAAAGAAGCAACTAGTTCCTTTACTTTCTCATGACTCAAAGCACAGACAGCTGGTGAGGCTCCCCAGCACTGTGTAGAAGGAAGAGAAAGTGACCTTCAGGATTTCTGGTGTGTTCTGGCTTTGGAAAGCCTTCATCTACACCTACATGCTGGAGTCAAGTGCCCAGAGCGTGTCTTCTGATGGGTGTTGAGACATAGAAACAAGTCAAAGATGAAATTAGAATCCAAGACTTCAGATTTTCCATGGTGACTAAGAAGTTCTCTATTTTGATAACTGTGTTTCTGTACGCTCTTCCCAATCCTGAAGCATTGAGTGTGCAGTAGTTGCTGCTGAACATGTGACGAACTGAACTTTCTCATTGCCACTAATTTATAAGGTGACTTAACTCCACTCGCAACTGATCACTGCTTAGTACATCTGCTTCTTTAGCATGAAGGCATTCTAGGTTAACCTGTCTACAAAACAACCACTGACTTCAAACACAAAAGTATATGCTTCCAAGTACCTGCTTTTCAGAATAAATCCCTTTCTACCTCCCACCAGAAAGAGACCAATCCTTTCAGGTTTTGATTCTATTTATTCTCTGATATAAATATAATCAGCTTTGACATAGTTTGACAGTCACAGTAAACAACAAGTGCTCCCAGACTTCGCTGGTCTGTGACCCATTTATTGTAAAGAAAAAAAAATCACTCTGTGCCACCAGCATGGAAATCTACCTTCTTTAATGAACAAAGAGAAAGTGACTCCCCCCACCCCAGTTGAATTTGGGGCTTCTGCCATTTCCCCTACACACTGGCTATTTGTTACAATGCCAGAGAGTGTGGTAAAATCCAGCCTGGGACCCCGTGCTCTGTAGTATGACTACAGCTCCAGATATGTGCCCCAAGGAAGAAAACTGGAACTACTCCATCAGTAAGAGAATAAGAAAGTATTGATACATTTGTCCAATGTCAAAATAAAAACTTTTTGGAGATCATACTTCTATACTCCCAAGTTCAGAACTTAAAACTGCGTAATATTTAGATGATCAGATAAAATGGTATGAGAAAAGGCCAAACCTGAGATCTCATATTTTATCAGTTTATTATTCCCTGATTTCTCTGACCCCAAATTTGCAAACTAATGAAAACAGTTTTGAGGGCTCAATACAATTAGCTGTACAAGTACCATTGTAATATTTGGAACATATTATTTACATAATGAATTCAGTTGAATTGATTTTATGTTATCTCATTATACATCTTATATTCAAGTATTTCCCAATATGGATGATTTATTGGCATTAATTTTGTAAGACAAAATACATTTTTGGTTCACATGCCTATTTCTCACATACTGGAGAATTTAGTTGGACTTGGAGTGGAATGTTTAGAGGGTCTTTAAATGGCTAATAAATATTATCTCAGAATATTCTGACATAAAAGTAACACAACTTAAATAACATTAAAAAGTATGCCTCCACTCCCACCCACAGTAACCTAAGATCCTGAATTCAATGAGAATCACATTTGTGTGTCCTTGGAGGCCAGGGAAAATCCAGACAACTGCTTCCATTAAGAGCCCCGTGTTTGTGTTTAAGATTCATCACGAGCTAGCCTCCCTCCTTCGTTTCTGTATTAGATGCTGACAGTAAATTAGCAAGTGGGAAGAGTACAACTCCTGCTTGGCTTCATTCGTTCCTTGAGAGCACCACAATGTGCGTGGTGGAGGCCCCCCTGACAGTCCTTGTGCATTCATTTGTCTCCTCTCCTCTGCTGGGTGGAGGTGTTCCTTTTGTGTTACTAATGCTCCATGAACCTGATTTCTAATCTTTAGTTATTCCACCCTCCCCCGTTTTTATTCAGATTAGGTGGCAGAATTAAAGGGGTGAATGATGATTTTCTGCTGTGATTAAGGGAAAAATACAATTGCAGCTGGAACAAATGGATATAAAATAGCTTGGCCATATTGGAAGGCTTCTCGAGTCTCATTTTTCTTCCATTAGACATTAGCATTTGGGCTATTTGTTGTAAAGTGTCAAGACTTCCAGAAGATATCATCATTACACTACCTGGCTATAGATTTAGAGAGCAGGGCATAGTGATAACCTATTATGCTGGCAAACTGTCACCTCACCATCTTCCTCTCCCCGCCTGAGCACCAAGTAGATTAATTTGTCTGTCTCCTTTGGCATGGTTGGGGCCAGAAACTTACACATCACCATTTTCATCACTAAATCGATTGTCCAGAACCCAGTTCTCCTCTCTCCTCTAAGTTTGTCCCGCTGGAGTCAATTAACATCAAAATTTAATCATCAAAAAACCCCAGAGGCTCTTAAGAACTGGCAGCAGAGTGGGTGGGACTTAGTCCCCACTCGCTAGCTGTGTTTAGGGAAGAGTTAGATTTCCCTTTCTCTAAACTGGAATTGGCAGGTTGGAGTTTATACATACCATGCCTTTGGCCCACAATGCCACCTTGGAGGATAGTCTAGCTGATACCCCAAATTTCAGGTGTCACTTCATGGTGCACATTGGTATTTTTTATCCATCTGAAGGCCTCTCATTGTAAGCAATGGGACCAAAGTCTAAAGGTTTTTACCCCACCAATGCCCAGTTCATTCAACAAGTTCTAGAATAATATGTCCTAGTGTTGAGATTGAATCTGGGGTGGATACATGCCCTGGCATCTGTGTTTTTATTTATCTAATCGCCCAGCCCACTTCTTAATATTTAATAGTATGCATTATTATTCTGAACAAATCTGAACTCTTCATGCATGCATGAAGAGTTTATTAAATATGTCCTTACAGAAATGCTTTAGGAAAAGAAGACAATTTTTATTGAATGCTATCCTCTAATTTAACCCTTTTGAAAAGGAGTGAGCCATATATGGATATGAATATGAAGAATGCAGACAAAATTCTCTCATTAGTCTGGTAAAGTTGATATGATTATCTAAAATACTATCTTTCCTTTTATTTATTTAACATACATTTCTACATTAGGGGTAATGTGATATGTTATATATATCATATCATATGATTATGATACAGACCATATATCACATTACCTTTAAAAAATAGGTATGTATATGGGAGCATTTTGTCTGCATTCTTTTGTGACTAAAAAAATGGCTGCCATTTGCAAATGAGTCTCTTTACAATTCAAAATTGCCAGAAATAATAATGAGTTTTTTTTTAAAAAAAAGACTCACATCAAGTCAATAGTGAGATAATGATTCCTTATCCTGCTACTTGAAGTTGTGGCTGGAGAAGAAAATGTGTGTATTCATTATCTGTTTTCTCCAGCCACATGTCACCCTTCACACTATAAATACACACACACGCGCGCTCGCACGCACACACACATACACACACAGTCTTTGACCTAAACAACCCATTTATTATAAAGCATCTCAATCCTGAAGGATTCTTGTAGAGAATGTTGAAATTTCTAATTTTTTTTTCATTTGGGTTAACAATTGATAACAATAATTAGAAAACATGAACTAATTGAATTTTTAGCCCTCTGAGGTACAGACCATATCTTGTCTAGCTTGTCTTCTTGGAGACATCTATCAAAGACATAGTAGATAGTCATCTAATTTCAAATAGCCTAATTAATTGATAACACTCCTGAACATATTTCTCTACCCAGCCACAGAACTGACTACAGTGAAGAGAAGAAATGGGATGAAACTAATCAGTGAACTTGATTGATCGTTTCAGCATATACATCTATGGCTATAATAATATAAGAGTGGAAAGTAATGCAAACAAACCTAAGGTATAGTTCTAAATTTCCAAATTTCCCATTATATATAGGCATCATATATGTATGTATGTGTGATACCTATTTATAGTATGAAAAAACAGCAAATAAAAAGAATTAAAAGGAAAATATTGACTCCATCCAGATTATTAGTGAAGCCACCAGTGCCACATTGAGTCTGGTCATAAACAGCTCCACCAAGACTTATGCTTCGTGGAATATAAATCTTATAAGGTGTGGAGAGTCTGCCAGATTTCTTGTCTATTATCACCACCACAATTAAGGCCTCAGTAAAAGGCAGAGTGAAATATAAGAGGCAGGGCTGCCATTTATGTATTTATTTGAAAATGCTTAGGGACCTCCAGGGCTGTACCCCAAGGTGCCCAAGACCAATGCAGAAATAAAATATAGTTCTCATTTCTCTGAATCCCCAAATACCCCAGGCTTTGTGACTGTGAGGCTCTGCTGATCAGCCCTCTGCGTCTTGTTGAAATCCTCTGAAGAAGATTGAAGTTTGTGTTCATCTGCTTCCCCAGCTGGTTCATTTGCAATCGTGTAGTCTGTCGTGTCTGAAATGCTTGGGGTCCCCAATGTCAGTTTGGTTTTTGAAATCTTGTTTCTAAGTACTCTCATCTAGTCCCTGAAAGCAGCTGGGAGTGTTTGGCTATTTGGCCAGGAGTGTGGAGTGGCTGAACAACGTCAGGCAATAATGTCAGATTTAAGTGAGCCCACCACATGTATTTAGTTAAGATGTGAGTTAGCCAGATGTTGGTGTACACACGACATTAGAGCCAGGACCCCTATCTTTTTCTTCTGTAATATTCCCTTCACATTTTTCAGTGCCCTTAGATTTTCAATCTTAGATCTTGACCAGAAAGACAAGAAGTCTTTCTCTAGGATCCTAATCTCCAGGCTGCTTCACAATTTATATTTTGAGGGGCAGTGAGATGGGAGAGAAAAAGATGCAAAACTAGAACCCAGCAGAGACTCCTCCCACATTCTTGGTATACAGGGTCCCTTTTTCCTGGATTCTTTGGACAGAGACCTAGTATTTCCTAGGTTAAGATTCCTGTTTGGTTATAACTGCCAATGAAAAAACTCAGCAGGGATCCACCCCCCACTTAGAAAAATTTTCTTTATTCTGACCAAAATAAGTGATTTTCTTCCACAGGTATTGTTTGTTGGGTACATGGTTCTATAGTAGGGCCACTCATTATTTAAAATTGGAAGGACACAGAGGTCAAAAGTATCTAGTGATGCTTGTCTCCCAAGTTTCAACTTCCTTTAGATTATTTCTGTCTAGCTTCATTCTCAGTCCTCCAAGGCTGTTGTATGTAATTGAGTAGACTCTTGCCCATAGTCAGGGAGGGAGAAAGGTTATAATAGGACACCTGCCTATTAGCCAGCAACAAAAGATGCCCCACAATCATATTTTTTCAATGCCTTGGCAACTGTATTGTCCTTTCTGCGGGGTGGGTATCTGTCCTTACTGTGGGCTAGCAAGTTTGATAGCCATCATTTGTGATCTAATCTTGCCTATAGATTCTTCCCCTCTTTCAAATAATCTATTGTAGTGATAAAGCAGGAGCAAAATGGTGGAAGGCCAGGTGAATAATCTTGCCTATGGGACAGGTAGCCAATCAGAATAGATCCTGGGATGGCCAGAGTAGGCAAAGGCAGTAGCTAAAAGGAGCCCTCAGCCCCTCTCCATTCCAGACTCCTCTCTTCCGAGAGCTTCAAGATCAGGTCAGGCTCTGTGCCTGGACACATGGCTAAGTACAGATGGGCCATGTAGGCCTAAACAGGGGAAACACAGGCAGGGATCAGACACCCAGGAAAATTCAGATTCAGGCAGGTCTCGGGCTCCCAGGGAAGCTCGGATGCCCAGGTGGTGATAAGGCGCTGAGCACAGGAGCCTCACCCATGCACACCACAGTACTTTCACTCATGCACACCACAGTAGTCTCACCATGCACACATGGCCATGGCTGGAGACTGGGAAAGTCAGGACAGGATGACAGGGGCTGCAGATGTACAGCCTGGAGGCCCAGCAACAGGTACAGAACACAGGGATCTCGCCCACACACATGTGGCCATGGCCAGAGACAGGAGAGTGAATATGGGCTAGAGAGAATGGTGCAGGGGCAGGTCCTGGCTGTCATTCATGAAGGATGGTAGGCTGGTATGCACGAGACAAGACAGGGATGTTGGCCATAGGACAGTGGAGTCAATCAGGTGACGTCATTCACAGGCAAAAGGGGCATCTGGGGAGGGACCTGAACCTATCAACTTTATCTGTTCAATGAACTCTTAACTCTTAATCTTGTGAGTTTTGTTTATGAACCTTTTATACCATTCTCAGGAATCCACCAGCAGGATAAGCCGCTTTTATGCTAACATCCAAAGCAGAGCTCTAATGAATAGGCAGAAGCTGCCAAGCCATTAATCACAATTACCCCAGCGCCTAACCAGTTAGCACCCGGGTGCATGTCATTGTTTGTGTAATTTCATTATACTCCTGGAAGTGCATACTTGTTAGTTATATTTATATTTTGGTCTATAAAGATCTCTTCTGTGTTAGTAATTTGTAAAAACAGAGGGGAAATCTCTGTAATAAAAAGTCCAAGGACTGGTTTTACTTTGGTAGCAATCAAGATAATTTGGTTTCTAATAAAATATTCATTTCTCAAACCCCTTGTTTGTGTGAAGGTCAGTCAATGAAAGTTAGCATTCACGTGATGTATGTAACACAACCAGCCCCCCAGCTTGTGTGAGTACCCCCAGAGGCTGCACCCACTCATCTCTGAAACGAGCCCCTGCACACCAGCATCTCGTTCCTGTTAAATGTGCAAGAAAGATGTCTAGCCACACCTATGCATGGAGGATGGATGAACCCTTCTAGCTTTATAAGCTGCCCTTTCTGAAACAACCAGCTCTGCTCCGACATGGCAGTTTCCATACTTTTTATATTATCATCCGCTCTCCCGTGTTCCCAAAGAATACTAACTACTGATCGATTGCCTGGACATGTCTGGCCATGGCCTATACATGCCCTAGGTAGTTCATTTATTTGCCTTGGTGGATTTGCTAGAGTAGAATTTAATCAATAGCTAATTCATTAATTCTGACCCTCAAGAATGTTTTGCTATGCTGGACAAAGATGGCCAGCTGGTTCTGGCTGAAATGAAATATGACAAACGTGTCATGCTCTCAGCTTCCCTGGGTGCTGGCCTGTTAAGGAGACTGACTTATGTGTTTTCTCTAAGTAGATGAGCTAACATGACTGAGGAGGAGACTCCGTTACCACATTGTTTGCAGACTACGGATATGTGATTTTCCAGCATGAGATTCAAAAGAGCGAGAACACAACTCCAGTCTTTCTTTGTCTTGAACTAGACCCCTGGCAGCTGTTGGTGCTCTCGATCAGTTTGGAGCTTGATTATGGATGGGAAGGCTGATGGGCAGTGTCTGTAGCATTTACAAAGAAGTGTCTAGAAATTTGCCTCCAGCTACTGAATGACATGAATGATGTGCCAAACACACCAACTTTTCAGAAGTCTTCACAGCAACAGTAAAGGCCGAGTGTCTCCAAATGATGGTTAAGACCCCGCCATCAATTATGAGTTCACCTTCATTTACAAATTACTTAGCCTGGGTCTCGGTGTGGCACAGAGGTCATCATTTGTGGAAAATGCCTTTGCCCTCTTCGTGTTTTTGGCCTACCACATGTAAGGAGATACTTTGAGGCATCACTTTAAAAAATACTATTACATTAAATAAATATCAAGTCATTCCGTTCTGTCCTTAATTTTTCCACCCTGAATTTTTAGCTACTGATGGCTTGACACCAGAATAATCATGTACAATTTTGTAAGAAATAAATTGGTAAATAATCTTTTATTTTGTAGTTTTACTAAGAAAAACATTGGACTATCAATCCCAACTATCACCTTCACCTCTTCTATCCATCTAAACATCCTATCTAGTCTGTATGGGCAGGGAATAGGACACAGCTTTCAGCTGGGTGTGGAGCTTTCTGTTTACTCTTTTAGGGAAGAAGACCTCTTGAATAAGCTCATTTGGAACACATTTGATTATGCCGTACAGTTCAACTGCCATCATAAAGGGCTTTGGGAAACATTGTTTTGTGGGATAGAGAACACTTAGATCTGACATGACATTCGTTGTTTCTTAGGAGACCTCACCAAATATCAAACTGGTTCTCAAAATGCTATCATTGCTACTTCTGTTTCCCATGCTACCCATTCCCAGGCTGTCTGATTTGTTTTCATCCTAAAGTTGCCTCAGAAGTAGATGGGTCATGAGGTGCCTATTTGTGACTTTTGTCAACTCCACTTCTTCCTCCTAACTCATAACAGACTTTTCTGCCACTTTGTCCCCAACTCTCTGAATCCAGATTGGTCTTTATTATTGGCAAATCCCTTAAATATTGGTAGTTCAACAGGAGACACAGTCCTGGGAAAAAGTTCAGACGTTCTTGGCCCTGTTTTCTCCCTACACTCTAGTCCCATCTGTTCCATTGCTTATTGATTCCCTGTAGTGATATCTACTCATTCCTTCATAACCTCAGACTGCAGAAGAGTTTATTTTGTCTCACTTTTACAGGCCTCCCTGTCTGCTATTACATCACCATCCTCAGTCTCAGGACTGGTTTCTCTGTGTTTTGTTTTGTTTTTTCCCACTGTCTAGTTTGCTGAAAATTCATTGCATTGCATTTTCTTTGAAAGCATCTTCTTATCTGTCTCTTCCCATCCACTTCCTCCACCACTGCCTTTTTTCATGCTTTTATCATTGAACTTCATGGAAGCAATTTGTGTAGAAGCTTTCACTTCCATCCCCAGCCCCCTAACCATTAATTTATGAATAAATCTACCCCAAAAAGATTCATTTGAGAACTTAGTCTGTTTCTGCGCAGGCATACAACCGTTAATAATCTGATTTCTAGAATGAATTCTTCAGTTTGTTTCCCCAATGCTTTTTTTCCTATGGTTCCAGAATGTTCTATTTTTTTCTTCAACATGAAAGTAATGTAATAATGCATATTTCTCAGAGATGTCTTTCATTTCAAATCAGCAAGCATGTTATTTCTCAGTGTCACTCTCATTCCAGTGAAAAGCTGATAGGTGTTAAAACTGCTACTTTGGTCATTTTCCCTTGTGCATCTGTGTGAGACACAAAAATAAAATACTGTATTCACAGTTGTAAATATATAGCTGCAGTGGATAGTATTCCATGTGGTAATTTCTAGAATCTACTAGATCACCAGCTTTTATGAATAAGTCACACTCTTGAATACTAGTGTTTATATATGTAATGGACACAAAAGAAGTATCTGAAGAATGAAACACTAATTTTGAGAGATGGAGAAAGACTGACTAATGTTGGTGATGATACAAGCCACCTATGAAATTTCTCTCAGGAACAATGTTAATTTTCTATCTACATAGAGTATAAGAGAATGTGTTATGTTTGTGCCCACAAGAAAATGAACTAATAACATTTTAGAAGTCTATTAAAATGTCATGGTTTATCTTGATGACTCCTTTTTTAATGTAAATGTTTGGGCTTAATGGAATTTGTAATAGGCACTGTCAGTTGGAATTCTGATAGGGTCCTGTAACTTGACTTCCCATGAAAGGCAGAGCAAAAATGTTACTGTGTGAGATAATAGGAAAGTGGCCAACATAAGTTGCTGTGAGATTTTTATGAAATAATCTTTTAAAACATGAGCAAGAAGTTCCCTTATGTTTGCTTCCCTCCAGAATACCTCCTGGAATGTGTTGTGTTCTAAAACTTTCCTGTAACTGTTTGTTTGTTATGATTGGAAATTCTGGAAATTATAAAAATGGTTAATTGTGAATGACAGAGTTTCATCCAAATTTTTAAAATATGTGATTAAAAATAATTTTTCTTTTACACTTGCCTTGTACTTTTGAAATAGAAGATTTCCTTCACATACTGAAATATAGGGTTATGTCACATGCAATTACCTGGGGCTTTATTAGAAACTTTAAGTAATTTCTGCTTATAGAACTAATATAGATATTATGCATTAAATATATAAAATATTATTACATTGGATAAAACTCTTGAGTTTATTTGCCAACATGGTTTGGCGCATGCCTCAGGCAACCACAAGCCCACAAGCGAATGTCGGAGCTCGCAAAGCAGTGCAGAGATGTGATAAAGGAAGACCTCAAAGAGAGAAGAGCAGCAGTGCTGGTAGATATGGCAGAAGCTGGGAAAAGCATTCGTAACGTCTGTCTATCCTTTCCCAACTACAAAACCAAGATGACTGCCCTCTGACGTCCTGATGTATCTCTCACATTTTCCAGAAGGGCAATGGAGAAGATTATCCATGACTTCTACTCAGACCTCTTCGATAGCCACGTCCACCTGCCCACATACCAAATTCCACAGGATGAATATGTCGTTCCCAATGTTCTCCCTTCCAAAATCCGACATGCCATTTTGTCGGTATAGAAACGAACAGAACCTGTCCCAGACAAGGTCAGACCTGAACACCTCAAGAACCTGCCGTCACTACTCATCAACACACTGGCTTGGCTCTTCACGTGCTACCTGTATGAATGCAAAGTTGCGTCCCATGGAAAACCAGCAGTACTGTACTACTGTACAAGAAGGGAGACATCCATGACATTGGCAACTATTGCCCCGTCTGCTTATTGTCTGTCATGTACAAGCTGTTCACTTGAGTCATCCTGAATAGGATTGGCAGAACACTAGATCAAGGACAACCATGCGAGCAAGCTGGTTTCCAAAAAGGATTCAGCATGATTGACCATATCCACACGATAACCAAGCTCATTGAGGTTTCTCGGGAGTTCAAGATGCTGCTCTGTCTAAAATTCATTGATTTAAAGAAGGCCTTTGAGTCTGTTGAGACTGAAGCGGTCACTGAAGCCCTAGCCAATCAGGGTATTCAAACTCAATACATCAGGATTCTCTGTGAGCTGTATTATGGATTCACTACCAGGATCTCAACATTCTACAAAGAAGTGACCATCGATGTCAAGAGAGGGGCTTGGTAGGGTGATACCATTTCACCAAAACTTTTCAGTGCCACCCTCGAGAACATCATGCGATGACTAGAATGGGAAGAAATGGGAGTGAAGATAGATGATCGGCAACTACACCACCTCCGCTTTGCTGATGACATCATTCTAATAACCCCAAACATTAGCCAATCGGCACAAATGCTGGCCGACTTTGACCATGCGTGTGGAAATGTCGGATTACAGCTGAATCTCACGAAGACAATGTTTATGAGAAACAGTCTCATTCCTGACGTTCCATTTGCTCTCAACAGGATGACCATCTCCGAATGCAACAGTTATGTTTAAGGAGGCCGATAAGTCAACGTGACGAATGACTTGGCACCTGAGTTGCCAGGAGGAAGGAACTTGGAACACCTTCAAGAGCATCGAAGAAATAGCTAAGAGGACGAAGAACCTCCAGCTCTGGGCACATCTCTTGGACTCCACTGTTCTTCCTGCATTAACATACACCACAGAGATCTGGGCCCTATAAAAACAGGATGAGAATGCTTTTCGGGTCTCCTGAAGAGGAATCAAAAGAGCCATGCTTGGCGTATCACGTTTCACTCAAGTGAGAGACAGAATCCGGAGTTCCAACCTCCGTTGATGGTCTAGAATCAGGGATGCTGTCTAGTTTGCCAAGGCGTTGAAAATCAGATGGGCTGGACACATAATGAGATTTGGAGACAACCGTTGGACTAAAGCCATTACTAACTGGATTCCATGGGATATCAAAAGACCACATGACCGCCCACCTATGAGATGGTAAGACTTCTTCGTCAAGACCCTGACCGATCATTTTGAGGCTGTTTGTGTCCCTAGAACAAACAGACACCATCGGGCTACACTAGCACGCGACAGGGATGAATGGAGATGTTACTGTTGCCTGCTCGAGCAAATCGATGTTAAACAGGAAGTCAAGTGATCAAGTGATCAAGTGATTGCATTGGATGACAGTGATACAGTAATATTATCTAAATATAATGCTATACAAAATATTATATATGGTGTATTATATATATAACATATGTACAATATATAATATAGATAGATGAAAGTGTTCAGATATGTTTCATAGGCTATAGTATTCTGCCCAATAGATGTCCCCTTCTGCCCCCATGAATAATTAAGCTCTGTAACATTGGCCTGAGAATAAGAGTTTCAAGTCAGAGATAAAATCTCTGTGAACAGTTTTATGTCCAGATTCCCTCCCTACAACCAATGAAATAGCAATAGTCACTGAAAATGCAAAAAGTGTTGGATATTGTGTACAACTCCACAAAAGTATACTTATGCTCTGAATTAAACCATGACTCAATTTAAATAAGTTATGTACCTGCAAGAAGCTGATTTTGAGAGTAGATTTTATGAGGGTCTCCAATACCTATATTTCTGGTCACAAAATTCTTCTCTGACCATGGTAGGGAGTTATTAGTTAATAATAATTACCATGATCAGAGACTCACATGATTGATGTGAGCCAAAACTAAGGTCTATCAATATGAAATCAATCTAGAAGAAGTTTACCAATTTTATTAAATTGGTAAACTTGATAAAATTAATGAGGGTATTAATAATCTTTAGCAAGGGATAGATACTTATGGGTATGTAATGTGATTTTGTTGGCTTTGGCATTTCTGTTGACTAAGAAAACACAAAACAACAAGGGTTTCATAAAATATTTTTCAGGTGATTGTTGTTGGCATTCAACTAGATCATATCCCGTGGTGCCCACTTCCTGAATCCTACAACCTTTCTCTAAGGGTGTTAGGTGATTGCAAGTTCCAATCATCACATTTAGCAGCAAGAATACACTGTGTCAAGAAAGCTCAATATTCTAAGATCCCTCCTAGGAAACCCACAACCAACTCCTCATTTTACCTTCCTGAGCAGCTAAGTGCCACACATCACTAGCACTGGGTGAGAGAAGGAAGGCAGAAGAGAAGCTATAAATAGTGATAATGCCGCCACATATTCTTGCCCCCATTCTATCTCACTGGCCTCTTATTTTTTGTATTTATCAAGCCAGAATTTTTTAACTTTTTACCTTTCTTGACCACAAGACACAGTCAAGTAGAAACCACTAAACTCAAGTCACATCTCTCCCTCCCCACAGCTTAAATAGTTATGATGAAAGTCATTGTATAATAATATAATATACATGTATATTTTGTGCATATATTCCTTTCTGTAGCTTTTAATTAGGAAGCTTTTCACAAATCTGGAAAATTAATTGAAAAGTTAGAGAAGTCAGACATAACATTAAATGTTGTAGTTTCTGAAATATTGATTATTCTCTTCATTGAAGATCCCTTCAGGGGTGTCTCTATTGAAGATTTCTCCGTTGAAGATCCCTTCAGGGATCATATGTCTCCAGGAAAGCCAAATGCTATCATTCTTTGATACAATCTCTTACAGAAAACGTGACACCCCTTTCCAGAAACATGGAAGTTAACAAGTGTGCCTACTGGTGACCTCTGCTGGGCACTGTGTCAGAAGCCCGAAACTGCCTCTGAGCATGGGCACAATTCTTCTGAGACAAAGGTAAATCTTTTCAAACAGTCAATGAAAAATGTTCTTCTCACCAAACACTCCAGTGAAATCATTGGCTTTTGCAACCGTGGTTAATCATAATCAATATTTCCACTAGTCTATCAAGAAGACCCCATGGAAAAAGAAATATGCTTATGAACTACTCTCAAATATTCTGACCTCATTTTTCACCAAATTCATGGGAAATAATAATTTATTTGGTTGATAAGGAACTTTCCAACTTTGTATCTTATAGAGAAACTTGAATTTTCTTTTCAATAAATCCATTCAGATACAAGTGGGTGTTTATTTACATGACACTGATGAGTAACAGGGAACAGGACCTTTCATGGTTTGTCAGAAATATTTCAAAATTATGACCATTTGCAGATTAATGTTCATATTAGTTGCAGTTTAGGAAACAGATCAATAATACACCCAGACAGAGGAGTTTGCAAATGGCTTTTATTGACAAACGATGCAAAAAACCCTTAGTCTGAAGGTAAGATTTCATCTAATGAAATAATGTTCCTATTTGTCAACAACAACATCACACATTTCATGACTTAAGCTCCCACTAAATTCAAAAGATTCACTGCAAAAGGACACAGTAATTAAGAAAGTGAGTTGTTGAAGCAATGTGGATCAAATACAAATTATTATGGCTGACACAGGCTCAGCAGAAACTTTCATCTGAGAAATGTCATAAAGCTAACAATTACTAAGTACACATTTATTAATGCTTGGGAGACAGAATCCATCATTATGCCTAAGTTTTATACCATTTTAAGTCATCAAGTGTGCACTACTTGCACTAACTGATGAATACATGTGCATGAAATGAAATTAAACGTAGAATCTCCTGGGGGGAAGTGTTGGAATAAAATTTGTCTGTTAAAAGTGCTCTTCACAATCATTGTATAACTGAAACCCAAGCACGAAAGTTTGTAAGTCTACAACTCATGGTGTTTCACTAATAAAAAATAAAAATAAATAAATAGATAAAAGTGCTCTTCATGGGCCAGAGAGATAGTACAATGGTTAAAATACTTACTTTGGGCAAAGAGGGATAGTGCACTTCGGAAGGGTTCTTTCCCTGCTTGTGGTTGACACCAGGTGGATCTTCAGTATTACCTGACTCATGGATCTTCAGTACTACCTGACCGAAACCACCCCATCACGGGATGATGCTATGCTTTATATGCTGTGGTGCCCAGCAGCACTCTCTGTGAACAAACTTTCATAGATGCCTGCAGTATGTGTAAATGGTTAATGGGGAGACTGTCATGAAGACTGAGGGAGTTGGGGGAAGGGGAAAGGGTTCTACCAGCATTCTTAAATCCCAAATACACCCACTGAGAAAATGTTTTCGCTCAACTTGTCAGAATGGGTCACACTTTCATAATTTGCTTTTCACATGGACTAGAGGATCATGGGAAAGAGTTAGGTGTTTGTTCTTGAAATTAGATGGATGTTGAATCCTCCTTGCTAACAGCCCAACCAAAGAAATATATTAGAGTTGGTTGAGTATGGCTTCCTGTGATAGAGAGGGTAAACAGAGTTTAAGAACCCAGTTTCTCAGCTCTTTAATACTTTTGAGAAATGAATAAAGAGCTAGGCTAGAAACTTATGACTGTAGACTTATGAGCTCCTGTACTCTACTTCCCTTCTTTGGCATTTGATTCAAACATTGGCTCTATCTGGAAATAGTAGAGAGCAAAGAGGAACACCATAAGCTCCTAAATAGTGTGTGATGCTGCCTGCTCAGAAAGCATCTATCTAATTAATGTAACTTCTGCCAAGTATAAGTTCTGAGGCAACATTTCAACCACTATTCAGTATTTGATTTGTTATATAGACAGGGTATCAGTCTCTCAAACTCAAGAGAGCATGCGAGTAATTATTTGATTATTCAAGCACATAATTTCTTCCACAGCTCCTGGAGAAAATACATTGTTAAAGGGGCTTTTCAACATTTATTTCCATATAAATTTCCTTTTTAAAATGTAGTGGCATATACATATATATACAAAAATAAATATACATAAATGTTGGACTCTGTTGAGATTGCCTTGGGTTCATAAATAAGTGATCATATAAATTATCAATATAAAATGCATTTATCTAAAAATGAACGAGGTGTGAGTTTTCATAGTTGGGTGTTTTCAAATTAAACAATCAATAAAATAAAAAATATATAGAGGAAAGTTTTTCACTTACTATTTTAAATATTTTAAATCTTTATTAAATCTTTATTTGGAAGCACTGACATTCAAAAGATAATTCATATTTATTGGGCATTATAATAGAGCACAGAGCATATTTAGAGGCTAAGAAAGCTACATGGTAGATCAGCTACATCACCTTTATAGAATGTGAAGGACACTGAAGAAATACACCATTTTTTAAGCTTTTGAAATTTCATTAGGTATATACTACATTTGGTCTCAGATCAAATCTTACTAGATTATATTTACTTCATATGGTGAATCATACTCTTTTTAAAAAGCATTTCCTAGTTCTATTGAGAAATAATTGATATATAACTCTGAGGAAGTTTAAGGGGACACATCATCAAGGCCTAATATACTGATATTATAAAATGTTTATAATAGATTTGCCTAACATCTATATTCTCATAAAGCTACAATAAAGAAAGAGAAACTGTAGGATTTTCTTTTCACACTTTGCCTTACATTGCAAGGCCATGCTAACTATAGCCCTCCAGGTATACATTGAACCCCTACACTAATTTGTCTTTTAATTCAATCACAGTCCTCCCGTTGTTCATCGATTTGCTCGAGCGGGCCCAGTAACATCTCCACCATGAGACTTGTTGTTACTGTGTTTGGCATATGGAGTACGTCACGATAGCTTGCCAGGCTCTGCCGTGCGGGCGAGATACTCTTGGTAGCTTGCCGGGCTCTCCAAGAGGGGTGGAGGAATCGAACTCGAGTCGGCCATGTTGGCTGCATGCAAGGCAAACGCCCTACCACTATGCTATCGCTCCAGCCCTGTCTTTTAATTAGAAAATTTATTTCCCTGTTTTCCACAAGTCTGCTGTCCTTTTCTTCCTATGACTTTTTTTCTATACTTTTTATACATTACCCATTAAGTGACATGATACAATATTTGCCTTTTATCAACTTAGTGTACCTTGCATTTATTTAGGTACACTAGATGTACCTAGATTTAAGATTTGAGCCTTAAAGACTTACTCATTTTGGGCTAAAGTGAGAGTACAGGCTAGGGCTCTTATGTCGCATGTGACTGACCCCTATTCAATTCTCAGCATCCACAAATATCCCTGAGCACAGAGCCAGGAATAAATCCTGATCACTCCTGGGTGTTCCCCAACCAAAAATAAAATTTTATTAAAAATCATCTATGTTCTTGAAAATGGAACGATTTCTTTTTTTTTTCATGGCTGAATAACATGCCAGTATTTTTGATCCATTTATCTCCAGTGGACATTTTGGTTCCTTTATTGTCTTGACAGTAAGCTGTTGTGAACTTGCAATGCAGTTATCTTTCTGGGTAACATTTTCATTTCCTGTACATAATTTGAGGAGTAGAATTGCCTCATCATATTGATAATTCTAAGTTTATTTTTAAGTCACCACATACTATTTTGTAGCACTTGTACCAATTTCTGTTCCCGACCAGAATCCAGAGGCTCCCTTTGTTTCCTTAGCATTATTTGTTACTGATGCAGGTGAGGCAGAAGCAGCTGCAGCAGGTGTCTGTTCCTTCACATGTCCAGGCTCACAATGTTCAGACTCAAGTTGGAAAGTAGAGAAGTTTACTGGAAAATAGAAAATGTAAAGAGCTACCAAAGATGGAAGGAAATTAGCATATGACTAAGTTAAAAGTAAGAGTTTTGTGTAGGCCTTGTTAAAGACCCTTTGCATCAATCACTAAGTACCACAGAGAATGTGGGGAATCTACTGGGTGGTCAGGCTGGTTTGCCTTTCTGGTCACCTGCCTCTTCATTATCTTAGTTTTATCCCAGACTCCTGGTTCTGGGACAGAATTATATGGTCGTGAGGAACTTCAGGAATGTTTAAGATAGGGTCTTGTGGATGAGGTGTGGTAGTCAATGGGGGGAAATGGAACTGCTGGCTAGGGTAAACTGTGGGCTCCCCTCTTGTTGGCAAGGGGAAATTGAGACTTCCTCTAATGAAAGTATTATCTCACACCTTTTTTAAAATTATTATTAGTATTGCTTCACATACAAGGTGGTTTTAATTGCTTATTTCCCTATTGACTAGCAATATTGAGTCATTTTTCTTGTGCCTCTTGGACATTTATATGTTGTTTTTGGAGACTTGACAGAATATTCTTCATAAATAGATATTGATTTTAGACCTATGTCCCAACTTGCAGGTTTGCTGTGATATTGTTCTCTACAGTCTGTGGCCTGGGCACCACTGTTGTGAAGAGATGTACCTTCCACTTCTTTGAATTCAACTGGAGTTTTGTGTAGCAACCAAATGTGAGAGGTGCAAAATTTTTCAGGAGTGGGGCTGGAGCAATAGTACAGTGGGTAGGGAGTTTGCCTTGCACGTGGCCGACCCTGGTTCAATTCCCAGTATCCCATATGGTCCCCTGAGCACCACCAAGGGTAATTCCTGAGTGCAGAGCCAGAAGTAACCCCTGTGCATCGCCAGGTGTGACCCCCCCCCAAAAAAATTTAGAAGCTCGAGATAATCAGAATGAGCTAACACATGATTCAGATCAGATTCCATTTTTCACCATGTTAGAATGCCACCATGTTGTCAAGGGATAAAAATAATCACACGAGATAATGAAGGAGAGTCTTTAGTTCCAATAGCTAATCTCCTTGTACCTAAAGAGTTTACACTGTGAGCTCTATCTTCAGCCACTGGTCTTAGTTATCAAGTTTAACACTGTTTATATCAGGAAAGAGAATTATGACTCCAAACTCTAAATATACTTAAAACACAATCAGTGGCTTGCCAGTTCAAGGCTGATATATATATATATATATATATATATATATATATATATATATGTTGATAAGTCTAAAATATTGGTCCATCCTATTTACTTCTTTTCTCCTCACATATTGCTGCCTATTAACAAAAAGAGCAGAGACAAGAATGTTCCCTTTATTATGAATATGCTAATGACCTCAAGTGAAATGTTAATGTGGGTCATTCTTTGATAAGAATAACAATTAACTGTTAAGACTGCCTGGTAGCTTTCATAGAGAAAATATTTTCAAGCCTGTAGTGAAATAGATTCATTTTGAGAGGTTAATGAGAAGGTTACTGATCCTTGTATCTTATTTCTAATGCCCTCCCACCTTTTTTAGGGGAAAAAAAAAGTTTCACTTCCCATTGATATAAATTCCATTTCTTTTTTTGATGTCTATACTTCAGTCAGTGACTGAACAAGATTTGGGAAGAAGAGGGTGCTAGGTGTAGTGGAATAAAATTTGGCCAGAGATGTGTTTCGCTGAGCCTTTCTTTCTAGTTATCAATAAAGAGGAGGGACCTTCTTCTGACTTTGAAGAGGCTTTTCTTTTTTTTTTTTAATTTATTTTTTATTTTTTAATGAATCACCATGAGGTAGTTACAGACTAACAAACTTTGGTGCTTACATTTCAATTGTACAATGATTGAGTACCCATCCCTCCACCAGTGCCCATTCCCAACCACTAATGTTCCCAGTATCCCTCCCACCACCACCACCTCCCTTACCCCCTCGCCCCACCTCCCTGCCTCTGTGGCAGGAACATTCCCTTTTACTCTCTCTCCCTCCTGTAGGGTGTTGTGGTTTGCAATGCAGGTGTTAAGTAGCCATCATGTTCAGACTATAGTCTACTTTCATCACATATCTCCCATCCTACTTGGGTCCTCCATGCATCCTTTACTTGGTATTCCCTTCTCTATCTCAGCTGTCTTTAATCCCAGCATGTGAGGCCAGCTTCCAAGCCATGGAGTAATCCTTTTGGTCCTTATCTCTACTAGCCTTGGGTGTTATTCTGCTATTCTGTTACTTTATATTTTATACTTTATATACAAATGTATACATTTGTATATAAAGTATAAAATATAATTTTTATTTAAAAAGTATATACATTTGTATATGTATATACATATACAAATTAAAAAGTATATACATTTGTATATACTTTATATACAAATGAGTGCAGTCCTTCTATGTCTGTCCCTCTCTTTCTGACTCATTTCACTTCTCATGATACTCTCCATGGTGATCCACCTATATACAAATCTCATGACTTCATCTTTTCTAACAGCTGCATAGTATTCCACTGTGTAGGTGTACCAAAGTTTCTTTAGCCAATCATCTGTTCTTGGGCACTCGGGTTTTTTCCAGATTCTGGCTATTGTAAGCAGTGTTGCAATAAAACACAAGTGCAGATGTCATTTCTACTGTACTTTTTTGCATCTCTGGGATATATTCCCAGAAGGGGTACTGCTGGGTCAAATGGGAGCTCAATTTCTAATTTTTTGAGAATCGTCCATACTGTTTTCCAAAAGAACTGAACCAGTCCCCATTCTCACCATCAGTGAAGGAGAGTTCCTTTCTCCCCACATCCTGTCAACAATGTTTGCTTTTGTTCTTTTGGATGTGGGCCAGTCTCTGTGGTGTGAGATGATATCTCATTGTTGTTTTGATCTGCATCTCCCTGATGATTAGCGATAAAGAGCATTTTTTCATGGCCTTTTGGTCATTTGGATTTCTTCTTTGAGAAAGTTTCTGTTCATTTCATTGCCCCAATTTCTGATGGGATTGGATGTTTTCTTCTTGTAGAGTTCAACCAGTGCCTTGTATATCCTTGACATCAGTCCCTTATTGGATGGGTATTAGGTGAATATCCTTTTCCATTCTGTAGGTTGCCTTTGTATTCTGGTCACTATTTATTTTGAGGTACAGAAGCGTCTTAGTTTAAGATCATTCCATTTGTTGAACAGAAACGTTCTCAAAGAAGAAATCCGAATGGCTAAAAGGCACATGAGAAAATGCTCTACATCATTAATCATCAGGGAAATGCAGATCAAAACAACAATGAGATATCATTTCACACCACAGAGACTGGCCCACCTCTAAAAGACCAAAAGCAACCGGTGTTGGCACGGATGTGGGCAGAAAGGGACTCTCCTTCACTGCTGGTGGAAATGGCGACTGGTTCAGCCGTTTTGGAAAACTGTGTGGACGATCCTCAAAAAATTACAAATTGAGCTCCCATTTGACCCAGCAATACCATTCCTGGGAATATATCCCAGAGACGCAAAAAAGTATAGTCAAAGTAACATCTGCACTTGTTTGTTCGTTGCAGTACTGTTTACAATAGCTAGAATCTGGAAAAAACCTAAGTGCCTGAGAACAGATGACTGGTTAAAGAAACTTTGGCACATCTACACAATGGAGTACTATGCAGCTGTTAGAAAAGATGAAGTCATGAAATTCATGTACAAGTGATACTACATGGAAAGTATGATGCTAAGCAAAATGAGCCATAAAGAAAGGGACAGACACAGAAAGACTGCATTCATCTGGGGAACATAAAGTAACAAAATAGGAGACTAACACTCAAGAATAGCCAAGATAAGTACCAGGAAGATTAGATGTGTGATGAGAGTAGACTATAGATTGAACATTGTTGCCACTCAATGTCTCTTTTGCAAACCACAGCACTCAAAATGAGAGAGATAACAAAAGGTAATTCCCTGCCACAGAGGCAGGGTGGGATGGGGGGATGGGGGGTCGGAGGGATACTGGGATTGGTGGTGATAGAGAATGGGCACTGGTGGAGGGATGTGTATTCGATCATTGTATAATTGAAACCCAAGTATAAAAATTTGTAAGTCTACAACTGTACCTCATGGTGTTTCACTAATAAAAATTTAAGGGCAAAAAAAAGGAAAATACATTTAAAAAAGAGAGAGAGAACATATGTAGTGTAACCTAATGAACCTATCCAGTTTCTGACACACTTCAAAAGTAATATTTTTTTCCAAATCTTGAAATTCTACAATAAAAATTATGTATATATGTAAAAAAGATTGTTCCATTTGTTTATCTGTTTTTCCACTTGCTTGCCCAGTGGCGTGTCATCTTTGAAGATACCTGTAGCTTCAAATTTGTGGAGTGTTTTGCTGACCTTGTCTTCAAAGAACCTTATGGATTCCAGTCTGATGTTGAGGTCTTTAATCCATTTTGATCTGGCTTTTGTGCATGGTGTTAGGTAGAGGTCTGAGCCCATTTTTTTTTTGCATGTAGCTGTCCAGTTTTTGCCAGCACCATTTGTTAAAGAAGCTTTCCTTGTTCCACTTCACATTTCTTGCTCCCTTATCAAAGATTAGATAATCATATATTGAGGGTGTGTGTCAGGATTTCAACCCAGTTCCATTGGTCTTCTGCTCTGCCTTTGTTCCAATATGTTTTAACTATTACCACTTTGTAGTAGAGTTTGAGGTTGGGGGAGGTGATGCCTCCTATCTTCTTTTTCCTGAGAATTGCTTTAGCTTTTCGTGGTGGTTGTTGTTCCATATGAATTTCAGGAGTGTTTGATCCATTTCTTTGAAGAATTTCATGAGTATCCATATAGGGAATTGCATTGAATCTGTACAATGCTTTGGGGAGTATTGCCATTTTGACAATGTTGATTCTCCCTATCCATGAGCAGGGGATATGTTTTCTTTTTTTCATGTCCTCTTTTATTTCGTGAAGCAGCATTTTGTAATTTTCTTTGTAGAGGTCCTTTACCTCCTTTAGTTAAGTTCATTCCGAGGTACTTGATTTTCTGAGGCATGATTGTTTTTTCATTTCACTTTCTTCTCTCTCAGTGTTTGCGTATAGGAAAGCCATGGGCTTTTGGATATTGATTTTATAGCTTGCAACTTTACTATACAAGTCTATTGTTTCTAAAAGTTTCTTGATAAAGGCTTTGGGGTTCTCTAAATGTAGTATCGTATTATCTTCGAAGAGTGAGAGATTGATTTTTTCCTTTCCTATCTGGATGCACTCAACATCTTTTTCTTGCTTAAGCACTATTACAAGTACTTCCAGTACTATATTGAAGAGAAGTGGTGAGAGTGAGCATCCTTGTCTTGTCCCTGATTTTAGAGGGAAGGCTCTTAGTTTTTTCCCATTGAGGATAATGCTTGTCATAGGCTTGTGGTAGAGGGCTTCGACTATATTGAGGAAAGTTCCTTCAATACCCATTTTGGTGAGAGTTTTCATAACAAACAGGTACTGGAACTTGTCAAATGTTTTCTTTGCATATATTGATATGATCGTATGGTTTTTGTCTTTTCTTTTGTTTATATGATGGATTATGTTGATTTATTTCCGAATGTTAAACCATCCTTGCATTCCCAGGATGAATCCCACTTGTTTGTGGTTACAATCTTTTTAATGAGTTGTTGGATTCTATTTGCTAATTTTCTTCTGAGGATCTTCACATCCAATTTCATCAGAGATATCAGCCAGTCATTTTTTTGTGCTGTCTCTGTTTGCTTTTGGTATTAGGATGATAAGTGCCTCATAGAAACCGACTGTTTGGGTGTGTCTCTGTTTTCTCAATTTCCTGGAAAAGCTTGAAAAGAACTGGCAATAGGTCGTCTTTAAATTTTCTAGTGAATCCATCTGGATCTGGTCTTTTGTTTTTGGGAAGACTTTTGATTACAGTTTCAATTTCCTTGATAGTAATAGGTCTATTCAGGTACTCCAGATTATCTTGGTTCAACCTTGGGAGGTTCTAGGAATCCAGGAATTTATTCATTTCTTCTAAGTTCTCTTGTTTTGTGGCATACAGTCCTTCAAAGTAGTTCCTGATGATCTTTTGAATTTTTGGTTTCTGTTGTGATGTCCCCCTTTTCATTTGTGATTAGGTTTGTTAGGGTTCTCTCTCTCTCTTTCTTTGCGGATATTGTTAGTGGTTTTATCAATCTTGTTTATTTTCTCAAAGAACCAGCTCTTGGTTTCATTGATCTTTGAGATTGTTTTTTTGGGTTTCCATGACATTGATTTCTGCTCTAAGTTTTATTATTTCTTTCTAAACAGCATTTTCTGACCTACTGGTACACATCTCCATCCTCTTTCTTAAACCAACCTGAGTAGGGTGAAACTCTTGGTTTGTGTATCCTTCTAGTTAGAATGGTTCCTGCTCTTGGCCTCAAAGTCTAAATGTGATTTTTGTTTTGTCTGAATGTTGGGAATCCCTGTGAGCTCCTCAAAAGCTAAATCTCTTGTCTCTATGTGTTCATTCAAATTAATGGACAACACAGTGTCATCTTCCAGGAAGGGGACACCAGTTCCCAAAATTTCTCATGCCCAGGTGAGAATCTAGAATGCCCAGGTTTCTGTTGCCTTCTGTTGGGACTCTGAGAAAAGCATTTCTTTCTCAATGCTAACTTTGCCTAATTAACTGAAGAAAGTCCAACCTGGCAAGAGACTTCCATCTTGCAGGACCACACAGTTGGGAACCTGGGAACCACAATCAATGTTTGCAGACTTTGTGTGCTTAGCATATTACCTGTCTCAGCAAAAATACAGGTCAATTCTTTGAGTCTATCTCTGGGGCCTAATAAGATAACAGACATACTTGTTCTAAGAGTGAAAGTTTTTTCTTTTTGGGGGGGTCAGAGGGCCACATCTGACAGTGCTCAGGGGTTCTCCTGGCTCTGCACTCAGTAATCACTCCAGCAGTGCTCAGGGGACCATATGGAATGACAGGAATCAAACCCGAGTCAGAGGTGTGCAAGGCAAGCTCCTTAACCACTGTACTATCTCTTCCATCTCCTAAGGCAGACTTTTAAGGAAACCAAGTGTCTTTCCATATATTTGTTTCTTAGGGCCACTCTCATAAAAATTTCACACATAGGAACCCCCCCCCCCCATGTAGTATCTTTGGTATCTCAAACTTAGAAGCATCTCCATGGGTTGAAGTCAAGCTATTTTAGCCAAATTCCCTTCTGGAGAAGAGAATGAATCTTACTTTTTACACTCTAAAATCTGCCTACATTCCTTGGCTAGTGGTCCCCTTTCATCTTGCATCCAAGTTGTGGAGAGTCAAGCCTTTCCCCAGAGCATTCTCCCACTTAAATCCATCTGCTCTCTGTCTGCTGCATAACTGTCTGAAGTGAAGGCATAAAAGAACTGAGCTTCAACTGTAAGCATATACTATTTTTGAGCAATATTTTGAGTATCCAATATTTGAGATAGATAGGCTCTAACCTATCTCAACTATTGGAGAAAGCATGGTGTTAGAGTTAGGAACTGTAGGGAACTGGTGTGTGAAGATATAGTGGATGGCAGATATTGTCAATGTATGACTTTTACTTAGTTTGGGGGCGGGGGAGAGGAGGAGACACCGTGCTGTATTCAGGACTTACTCCTGGCTTTGTTCTCAGGGATAACTTCTGACAAATTCAGGGAACCATGTGTGGTACTGGGATCAAAACAAGGTCAGTTGTGTATGATACAAATACTTCAATCCCTAGATTTTCTTGCCAGCCCTAATGTTTCTTTAAAAAGTACATTCTCGCCTGTTTTAAGAAGAGAGTATCCAGATTTGTAGACCTTCAAGTTGTAGCTTCCTCTAAGGACTTATCTTTGAATCTGCCTTGTCCCAGAGGCTCTTGAAAGCAAACTCAAAATGTTGGGATCAGTTAGTGGTCATCTACTTGCATTATCATCAAATCACACCCTCCAGTAGTTGCAGAAAGTAGCTTTGGGGTCCACATTTACTGCTAGGCTCCCATTTCCAGAGTGGATCTAATTGGAACACAGCTGAGGTGCACTCAGTTGGAATGACTAAATAGAAGAGTGTGTTGGTCTAAGATATGACAAAGAAAGACAAAAGCAGAGAGTCTGAGAAATATTTTAATTTTCTATACCAAGACATTTTAGTGATTCATAGGAAGGAATGAAGGAACTACAGTCAAATTTATTGGTTAAGTTTCCCCAATGTGAATGAGATGCAAAAACTTTTTATAACATATAAACTTGTCTTTTGTGCAATTCAGGAGATCATCCAAGCTACTTGTGAAGAGGAGTTGATCTGCCCACAGTTATGTTTAGCTTTCGAGTTAATATAGAGCAAGTGTTCTAATGATTCTTTCATGTACCATATTGACAGCTGTCTTTGTGTAGACAAGACTGAGGTGCTTCTAGTTCTTGGCTTTCTATAATTGCTTATGATAAACTTTGTTCATTTGGTTTGAATATTTATGAGCTAACATACATTCCAAGGGGTTAGCAAACATTCATAATTTAGAGAGAATATCCTAAATATTTGCTCGAGCGGGCCCAGTAACATCTCCATTGGAGACTTTGTTGTTACTGTGTTTGGCATATCGAATACGTCATGGGGAGCTTGCCAGGCTCTGCCGTGCGGGCGAGATACTCTCGGTAGCTTGCCGGGCTCTCCGAGAGGGGCGGAGGAATCGAACTCGGGTCGGCCATGTTGGCTGCATGTAAGGTGAACGCCCTACCCGCTGTGCTGTCGCTCCAGCCCTAAATATTCAATTTTCTGGGAAACTGTGGTGTCTCTTTTATGTCTCTTAAAACCAGAGTGTTTCTGTAAGGTGAATTTTTTAAAAATTTTTATTAGTGATACATCATGAGGTACAGTTGTGGACTTACACGTTTTTGTGCTTGGGTTTCAATTATACAATGATCGAGTACCCATCCCTCCACCAATGCCTGTTCTCCACCACCAATGATCCAAGTATCCCTCCCACCCCCATCCCCCCCATCCCATCCCACCTCTGTGGCAGGGCATTCCCTTTTGTTCTCTCTCCTTTTGGTTGCTGAGGTTTTCAAAAGAGGCATTAAGTGGCAATCATGTTCGGTCTATAGTCTACTTTCAGCATGCATCTCTCATCCTGGGAGGATCCTCTCAACACCTGCAGAGTAAAATTTTAGCAATTCCAGAAACCAATCATAGAATTGAATGTTTCCTGTTCCTGGGATTGTATTTTTTTAAGTTTTGGTAAGACATAATACAAAATTTTATCTTTCTGTGGGCCAGAGTGATAGTACAGCATGTAGGGCACTTGCATATAGCTGGTCCATATAATGGATCTGGGTTTGATCTCCACCACATTATATGATCCCTGGAGCCACACCAAGAGTGATCCCTGAACACAGAGTCAGGCGCAGATCAGACAAAAGCCCTGAGCACCAGTGGGTATGTCCATAGTTTAATGGTATAAAATACAACCTCCTTATATATTCACAACTCCCCCATTTACTGCAGATGTTTGAGACTTCCATCTTTGTTCTTTCTCAGCATTTATTTTATATTTAGGTCCTTGAAAATTTAATAGAATTTTAAAATATAGTTTTAAATTTTTACCAAAAACATATTCCTGGGATTTTTATAGGGCTGAATCAAGTCTATAGATGAAATGATACCACTACATTGTCTTCTATCGATAAACATAGAATGTTCTGGTATTTTGTTAATTTGTTAATGAAAAACTGAATTATTAAACTTATTTTTAGATTCTTTTTTTAATAGCCAGGGAAATAGTACAGGGATTAATGCTCTTGCACATGGCAGATCCGGGATTAGTCCATGGCACTGCTTATGGTCCCCAAGCACCATCATGGTTGATCCCTGAACACAGACCGGGAGTAAGTCCTGTATATCATTGATGTGGCTCAAAAAATATATCATTGAGAACTACTGCTTTAAGGCAGAGGAATTTTGTTTACTAGTGTGAGAGCAAAACTTACTCCATGATGGGCTGCAGCTACCATTAAGTTTCGCCTAGGCCTGAGTTTCTGTTTTCCCAAAAACTGAACCTGCAATTTCTGGTGAGCTCCCAGTTGAGTAACCTGCCCAAATGAGGAATTGCCACATAGTTCTGACTGGTCATGAGAGCTCACTGTGCCCCGTTTGGAAAAGTCACAAACTGTTCCTGTTACTAGAAACTATTGTGTAACTGGTGACCATTGTTAAATCCTTGGGTCCAGCAGGTGGGCTCAATCAAACACCATATGCCCCATCAGCAAGTAGTTCTCAATGATGTTTTTTTGAGCCACATCAATGATATACAGGACTAACTCCTAGTCTGTGTTCAGGAATCAACCATGATGGTGCTTGGGGACAATAAGCAATGCCATGGATTAATCCCGTATCTGCCATGTGCAAGAGCATTAATCCCTGTACTATCTCCCTGGCTATTAGCAAAGTAAGTAAAGTAAAGGCCCTCCCGTTGATCATCGATTTGCTCGAGCAGGCCCAGTAACGTCTCCATTGGAGATTTTGTTGTTACTGTGTTTGGCATATCGAATATGTCACAGGGAGTTTGCCAGGCTCTGCCGTGCGAGCGAGATACTCTCGGTAGGTTGCCGGGCTCTCCGAGAGGGGCGGAGGAATCGAACTCGGGTCGGCCATGTTGGCTGCGTGCAAGGCAAACGCCCTACCGCTGTGCTATCGCTCCAGCCTATTAAAAAAAAGAATCTAAAAGTAAGTTTAATCATTCATTTTTTTGTTAGCAAATTAACAAAATGCCAGAACATTCTATGTTTATCGATAGAAGACAGTGTAGTGGTATCATTCATCTATAGACTTGATTCAGCCCTATCAAAATCCCAGGAATATGTTTTTGGTAGAAATTTAAAACTATATTTTAAAATTTTAAAATCAGTAACCACTGTTACCTTAGTGCTTGCTTAACTTTGAAACCTAAATAAACTACTTGTGGTTTGGAGTCAGAGTCCTTGTCAAGACTCCACTGCATTGGATGAGACTTGGACCCTAGCTCGAACTAGCAATAAAGTTCCTTTGCTTTTGCATTATTGTGTGTGGATTTGGTCTCTCCATGACTGGGAATCTGAAACTCGGACTAAACACTGGAAAATCTTAGTGATTGGTTGACGCTGTTGTGCTAACCTGCTGAACACCTCCTCCTTGTTGACATGAGGGAGTTAAAACGGGTGCATTATAGCTAGAACTATAGAGGCATGGGGTGGGCATGGGGGCCTACACTAATATATGTCCTCTCCATACAGAGTATGGTGGGTCAGATTGGAAAGAACAAGCAAGGCCTTATTATCACATCTTTGCTCATCCTTACTCTGTTTAATTAGTCTATTTGCTGTGTGACTTCAGTTAACTTCACGGTTCCATTATTGGGGCTTTGTGAGTGTCCAAATAGTCAAGATTCTGTTTTAATCTATTAGGAGCCACAAGTTAACAAAGGGAGCAAGTCCCTGTGAGGACAAGTTCATAAAGTGCTGTGTTCCAACATGTACTGGAACCTGACCTCTCAGCTCCAGTGAGGACAGCAGAGCTCAGCCATGAGCCTGGCACCTCAGGCCAGAGGGAACGCTCCTGAGAGGTGCCACTGGAAGAAGGCATGGCAGCTAAGGAGGCAGGCAGCTAAAGAGGGAGGCCTGACATTTGCCCAGGTAGTATGATGCACTTTGGTCTGGTGGGGATCTGAGCTGTGTATAAGGAAACAGGGAGAGAAATATGATCAGGTGAAAGGGTCTGAGCATTATTTAGAACTCAAGGAAGAGTGGGAGCAATGATAAGAACTGTGATTTAAGGAGCCACATGAGACTTGAGTGGCAGCTTGAGTGTCAAGGCCAGTCAGAAAGAGTACTGGTGTCCAAAGGTAAAATGTTCTGAGAAATGCAGCCCCTGTGTGCTAAGACAATGGCTGTTAATCATTTGGGGACACAGGTGGGAAAGAGGGGGTGTGCATTCCCATTAGAGTCTTTTGAAAGCTATGCATCTTTACTTCAAGTAAAAAAAAACCCAAAATACTGACCCAAATCAGCCTGAAAATCCACCTAAGGACCCCAATTTCAGAATTGCTTCTGATCTATTGCAATGTGATGTTCTGAGCCAGTCAGACAGTTATTAGGTAAATCACGTGACACCCCTCAACACCTAGCATCTAGCATTTCTCCTACCTTTCTGCTCTGCTCCCTATGTGGGGGGTGGGGGCAGGGGCTGAAGAACAGAGGAGAACCAGCTCTCTTCTTGCTCTCTTTATCTTCCGGGGGTTTTCACTGAAAATAGACAGCTTACATCTATCTTTTTAACTTTCCTGGCACTCCCTCCTGGTACCTTAATGGGTGTGACCCCATTGGCCTCCCAGGGGATCTCTGTGGCCCTTTTCACACCGTACCTGCTGCACATAATTTTGGTCCCCTAATACTGCTTCTAAGAATGGCTCTCTCGCTGCCTGCTGTGGTGTGCCTGCTCATAAAACATCTCTTTATGTACTTTATTGCTTAAACTCTTTTATTTGCCTGCAGGAGCCCTTTAACAAAATCACATTGAATTGACTTTCTCACACCAAATCAAATCTCCCTGGTCCCAGTTCAGTTGTCTTTGTCAATATGTATTTTATAAATGGAGTGAATTAACAGATGCTGTTGGCACAAAGTGCTGGGGTAGCGTTTATGTTTTTAATGCTCTCTCTGGGCAAATGAGTTGTGGAGGAAAGTTATACAGGTATCTTGGGATGAAAGTCACGCTCGGCATTTCGGTAGCGATGTATTCTTACCCATTTTCAATGACTGTATTTTAAATGTTCTTTATTACTCTTTTTATTCCTCATGTTTGCATATATGATTTTATCCTGGATGCCATCAATCTTGCTTTGGACTTTATGATAGATAGCCCTTTGTATTTACAGATGGAAATGAAAGACAGAGGATTTTTCTGTTAAGGAAGGGAACCTGAGCTTACTCAACTGTTCCTTTCGAATGCGAGGCCTTATTTGTAGTATGTAAGTTATTCCTGCTGTTTGAGAAGAAACTAAACACTGCATTTAAGTAGGAGACTAACTGGCCAGGGCCAACTTTCTTTAAGATGCAATTGGCAAGTTTTTGTTTTAGATGTCGCTGCTTTGGGGGATATAGGGGTTTCCCAAGCATTGTACTGGGAGGTTTCTGGTGATGCACAGGCTAGCTCCAGCCCTGCTCCGGCCACTACAAGGCATCAGCTCCAGCTTTGTGAGCCACCTCACAGACACAGGGATTTGGAAACTTTGCCAAGAGATGAGTCTAGTTACAAATCCATGGAATAAGAATCCTGAGAGGATATTTAAGGCAGAATTTTGTGTCCTATAGTGACTTTTTAAGCAGTATCACGAACGCATGAATATTATAAGATGTACTGCAAGCCCAATCTGTTGCAAATATCTGGGGGACCTTTTTTATTCTATCCTTTTCTTACCAAGCTTGTTTGGAGGTTCTAGCTGGGCAGCACAGCTACTCATATACCCTCCACTGAAGACCGGTCTGTCTCTATTCCGGGAAGGCCAACCTCTTCAACCGAGTGCGCAGCTTCTGGAGGGATGCACATGGAGTGGTTAGGAAGGGGACACTTGCCTAGCCAACCAGATCAGCCAAAATCAGCCCTGGCAATCAATGGGGTGACAGATGTCGCAGCCAGATTACTCTCTAGGGACTGGAGTGATAGTACAGCGGGTAGAGCTTTTGCCTTGCACGCTGTCAACATGACCAACCTGAGTTCGATTCCTCTGCCCCCCTCGGAGAGCCTGGCAAGCTATCGAGAGTATCTCGCCCGCAGGGCAAAGCCTGGCAAGCTACCTGTGACGAATTTGATATGCCAAACACAGTAACAAGTCTCACAATGTTACTGGGCCCGCTTGAGCAAATCAATGAACAACGGGAAGACAGTGACAAAAAATTCTTACCGAATTTTTGATGGGAGCTGGGCTGGAGCGATAGCACAGCGGTTAGGATGTTTGTCTTGCACGTGGCTGACATGAATTCGATTCTTCGGCCCCTCTCAGAGAGCCTGGCAAGCTACCAAGAGTATTCCGCCCACACAGCAAAGCCTAGCAAGCTCCCAGGATGTATTCGATATGCCAAAAACAATAACAAAAAGTCTCACAATGGAGATGTTACTGGTGCCCACTCAAGCAAATCGATGAACAATGGGAAGACAGTGCTACAGTGCAGTGCTACAGCTATGGAACCACCTACTGGTGAAGACATGATGCATTTCTTCTCAGCTCTGACGCCAATTTTGTTTGACCTATGACTAAGTTCGCCTTTTTACTTCATTCTTCTAGTCCAGAAATCGAAAGTGTTGTTTCCAAATTCAGGGCTGTGATCCAGAGGTAGAATACTTGTCATGCCTAAGTAAGGTCCTGGTTTGATCCCCAACATTGAAAAAAAAAAAGAGTTGCAGGATCAATCCCAGAGGTTCACAATAATTTTTTAGGTTCCAGTTTTGGATTCTACTACAGTACTGGTTCCATCTCAAAAGCATTATAAGTCTTGGTCTTTGTATTTATTATTATAATAGTTATTAACTTTCTTTTTTAGGTTTTGAGTAATACCTGGAGGTCCTCAGGGTTTATTCTGATGTGTTTAGGGATTACTCCTGCTGGTTCCAAGGATAGAACCAGAGTGAGCTGTATGCAAGGCAAGTGCCTTCACCCATGGACTATGTCTTCGATCCAAAGTCTTGGTATTTCAAAAAATGGAGGGATCCTTTCATAGATTTAACAATTTAAAATTTTTCCAGGCCTAAAAATTTGTTTGTGACTTGTTTCTCAGTCCAGGACATTAAGTTGCTTTGATGACTTGACCGAAGTATTCATAATGTCAGGAGTAAAAGCTCATTTCCTCCATTATTTCCGCAGTTGTGAAAAACATGTGAAAGTTCTCTATTTCGAAAGATCCTAGAAGTTGTTTGAGCTTAGAAATAAATATCCACTGGTTCAGTAAATGCACGCTGCACTGCTTTCGTAACAGCGCAACTGGTTGAAAGTGACATTTTTCTTTCATACAAAGGTAATAAAAAGCCTCTGAGAGACAGTCCACCCTCCATGATACATTTGGTGCATTTTCTTTTTGGGTGGAGGGGAAGCATATTTAAAACCATGTCTTGCCCTGTGACAAAGTTCAAAAGTCCAGTGCTTGATGTGATAGATTAGGAAGGGGTCAAAAGTCATGGCAGGACTGTTTCAGGAGACTATGCACCCCGGGTCTGCCGCTCACTCCTGCTGAAGCACTGCACTCTGGGAATTAGTCCCCAACTCTGGCTGCAACATCTGCTCTCCTAAGTGAGTTAGTGCACGTCAGACATCTTTATGTCAGAATCGCTCTGTGATGGATGCAGTCTTCAGAAAATGCTGCATAAAAATCTGGTGTGCCGTTCAGGCCATTAAGTGAAATTACTATTTAAATTAATGGCACTGTCACAGTTTATCTGTGCAAAGAATGAACGCTGATTAGGGTATTAAGTAATTAGCAATTTATCACACTGGAACAAGGTTGATAATAATTAAAGAAGTAATGGTTTACCAAAGAAACCAGAAAGGGAGTCACTTCTAGTTATGCGCACACAATCCCTGCTGGAAATTTTAATTCAGCGAAACAAAGATGAAGGTCTTTGTGAGAGTAAGCATCCGCTTTTTGCGAATATAAAAATGGTTCATTATCAAAATCTTAGTTGACCTGTCAAAAGTCCCTTGGAGCAACCAGATGACTGATTAAGCAGCTCTGAATTAGGTCAGAGGCTGCCTTCTGATTTTATGTTTAAAGATGGTGAAACCACCAAGTAATATTGGGAACAGAGGGGAGAATTTTTTCTGCTCCTAAAAGGGTTCCTATTCAGATTTGGATTGCTCTTCAAAAATAGAAACATGCATTATTTTAAGAAAACTACTAGAATGAGAAAAAAATGACAGTCAAAAATCCAAGGTTGCATTTAAATGTGTTTCTGGAGGACACAAGAAAGTCCAAACAATATGAAACTTAAAGGTAGGAGTTTTCTTTTGCATGTGTCTGCATGTGTCTCTGTGTATGACAGAGAGAGAGAGAGAGAGAGAGAGAGAGAGAGAGAGAGAAAGAGAGACTGTTCACTTATCTTAATCAAGGCTCAGTCTTCAAAATATCCCTGCTGTGTGTGTTTATTTCAGAGAATAAATTTATTTTTCCAGCAAAGGTTAAAGCAACTAAAATTCATTATTAATAAAACACTAAAGAAAACAGCTTATTCGTAAAAGTGACTTTGGATGGGTATCAGGTTTAAATAAAAGTGTCAAAACTCAGTTACGATCCATACATGTCCTTAATCAGAAAGAATTTTTTAACGTTAGGAGGTATTTTCATGTGCAAAGAACAATGAGAGGATTCTCTGAAGTCATGTGTGTATACACATCTTCCCTAAGGCATTTGCCAAGTCTCTGTCCACTTTCAGTAATTTTTTTAAATATATAACACTCGTTCTATTATTAGGAGCGCCTTCTATAATGCAGGTATTTGGACAGGACCAGATTAAACAACTTGGAACCCCAGGGCACGTTGAAGGTGAGGTGCTTTGTGTTATCAGTCAGGACTAATAATAAATAAACAAAATTCTAATTAAAATAAATCATTCATCCCATCGTGCTATTCAATACCTGGATATAAATTCTAAGAAGAGCTCAATGTGACGCAGGAAATGGGCCCTTCAATTTCTAGCTTAATCGGACCCAAGAGGATTGTTTATCTCCTCAGGCTTTTACATCTAAATTTCTGCTCTATCTCTTCTGTGTTAAGATCTGGATGGGAACACAGTAGTCAAGCTGATGGGATGGTGGAGAGGTGGCGGGGAGAGGCTTTTTGGCATCTCAGCATTTGTGCCTTTCACGGAGCTGGAGAAGCAGAGATTTTCCCTCAACAAGGTCACCGAAACACACTGGAACCCACATCCAGAAACCCGTGGCAGGTCCAGCGAGATATGCTGAGTGTCTGCTTTGCATGCAGGGTCTCTGGGTTCCATCCTGGTCACTGTACAGTCCTGCCCAGGAGACAACCCAAGAAGTCAGGAGTATATTTTAAGTAATGGCCAAGCATGGCCCTCAAATAAACAAAGAGACAATAGAAATAGAACGATGGAGGCCAATTGGCCTGCCTGACCTCTGAGCCCATTCTGTTGATTTTGAAGACCAACTGGGTCTCCTTAAAAAAGTAATTACTCTCACAGTTGAATTCCTAAAAAGCCACTATTTTTCATAGTAGGTAGACAAAACCAACCAGATGGCTGGAATTCTGCAGTGCTGGCTGGTCTTTATCCCAGCGTGTTTAGGTGACCTTTTCCCTCTGTGAATCTCTGAAATTTCTTCCAAGCCTTTTAACTCCTCTATCTCCTGCAACAATACATTATCATTGCAAAATGGGCCAGCAACTGATGATAGCAATCAGCTCTTTTTTAATGGAGCTTGAGAAGTCAGCCCACTGACTGGCTGTGGATCACTCCCTTTGGGGTGTTTTCGATCTAATTAGTGAGGTGTGCTCTTGGTAAGGACCCCTAGATGCACATTTAAATCACCTGGGCAGGAAATGCCACCCTAGGCAGGATGGGCACCATTTTGGCAACTACCTCAGTCTGACATTTTAATACCAAATTTTACAACAACCGCTGCATTCTCTTTTTTTAAAAGATTTCATATTCATCTTAACATTTTATTGTTGCAGGGATGTTCTATTGTGGGCAGGATTATATGAGTATGTCAGCTACCATATGCTGCTCAGTTTCCAGTGGAGAGTCTAAAGCTTGTGTTAAAAAGAATGACCCGATGCCAGTAAAATGCTGAGAGACCCAGCTCATTCCAGAGAGCCAGCAATGCTGCGACGGCACTGGGCAAAATCCTTTGAAATATGTTTGCACTGACAAGATTTTAGCTGGAATGATGATAAAGGATAGAAAAACCTCTCCAATGTGCTGATTTCACACCGGGAAGAGAAATACACGGTTCTCTACTTTTCTAAAATCAGGATATAAAAACTGCAGCGTGCATTATTCATTTCACATTACATCCATATTAATTCCGAATGAGCTCTCCATGATTGATGTTATTGCAATGATTTCTGAAGGAATTAACAATGATTAGCTGTGCTCAGGAAGCTCTTCCCAGCACTTAAGATGAGTGTCCAACTCTGTGTGCCCAAGGAGAGTTTCGCCCTGGAGCCTGTGACCTTTGTCTAGGATCCAAGCACAGAGTTGTGAGGAGATCCTGACTCCTTCCTGCTAACTCTCCAAACTTGACCCATCACATTCCTTTCATGGAGACCTTACATTTGGCCAATTTATAGAATTGCTAAGTTTTGTTTACATCACATCCTTGAGATTTTGACAGGGGGGGAAAGGGCCAGTTTAGCTACAAAAGGGAAGGCTTGTGTTGGGTAGCTCAGAGATGCTCTTGATATAATCTCATGGTGCCGGGGACTGAGGAAGCACCTTTCATGCCTGCCAGAGCACTCCTGAGCTAGTCAGCCCCTTCCTCTTTCCTCAACTTTTTCTCCCCTTCGGGCCTTGGACTGGGCTTCCAGAGGAAATGGACAGAGGAAATGTAGACTTTCAGGAAACGTCTCCACGGCACCATGTAGACAGATGGAGACAGTAGATTGAACGTTACATACTTGAACCTTTAAAAGAAAAGGAGCCAAGGGTACATTCACAAATCGTTGTTTTTAAAAAATAAATAAAACATGCTGACATAAAAGTAAGAATCCATGGACATAAATGCAGGAGTTCAATTCCTTTATCAGTAAAATTCCTGTGATGTTTTCCTAAAGCAGCTTTCTTTTGACTTATTTGGGAGAGTAATTTCACTTAGCAGAATAAGGACAAGGTTGAATGTAGAACCATTAGGAATTGCAAACAATTATTCTAAATGTATTCTTTCTTTCTTTAAAGGAAAAGGCAACTTGAGCCTTACAGGAAATTTGCTATATCTGGAGTGATGATGGATTTCATTTTTTGGTATCAGAACATATGTATACATATCTTTAAAAAGTCTAAAAAGATACCAATGCTTAAAATAGTAATTATTATAATAATAATTCTTTTTTAAAAAACTTTAGTAGCTGTTCATGACTGGTTTTCTGTCACTGTTCCTGATTCTGTTCCAACACTCTTCCCTTCACCAGGGTACATTTTATACCACCAATCATGGGAAATAATAATTCTTACCAGGGCAGGTGGTGAACTATTCTAACTTCCTAAGAGCTGGATGAGAGCTGCTTCTTAAATGTACAGTTTGCCCAACAGAAGTGTGATCCTCATACCCCACTATTAAAAATCCCTTTAAGCACATATCTAAGTGTCACGATGACAACAACAAAATTGTGACTCCAGCTATCACTGTGCATTGACTAAATGTCAGGTAATTAGGGGCATTTTCTCATTTGACTCATTCACAAATCTGTAGAATCAGTTGGTCATTCATTTTCACCTTGAGAAGTAGAAACTTTGAAACTATAAGTGATATGCTCAAGGTCACAGGCCTGAAGAGCTGCAAGACTGGGTGTTGAATCCACATCCGTGTCATTTCCAAGTAACTCTACTTTATTGCTTTTTATGAATTTTGAGATATCCTTTCATGAACTCTGCAGATGAAAATTTCATTTGAAGGTCGTAAATGCAGCAGGCACAGATATCTAAATGACAATTTAAAGCCCCCTTCTCTCTCTTTTCCCACCCTCAGACATATAACTTAGGACACAAGAAGGTGTAGAAATTTCTATCTGGTCTCCTGGAAAGCCCCAGCACACTGCAGCCACGGCAACTTCAACTCCACCACGTCTGTGCAGTGGTCACAGGGTCTCACAGGAATAGCCTCTATCCTCAGCACTCAGCATATAGAGAAGCCACTCTCTTGGGAAATGCAAACAGTCCCTCCTTTCTGGGTAGCAGAACAGAAGCCACCTGCCCCTGCTTCACAGTGCTGCCGATCTAGATTTATTTCACTTTGCTCTCATCGGCCTCTTTCACCTCCCACCACTTATAGCTGCACTGTAGTTAGGCACCAGCTCGCTATAGGGTCATTTCATGGTAGAAGTGATATTTGGTCAAAGTTAGTAGTCAATTAATCTCGATTTTAGCTTTAAACAAGGATGTGAGCTCTTTAAAAGGGAAAGTTGTGAAGAAAAACTAGCAAAGAAATAAGCTTGGGCATATTTTATGGGCTAGTAGCTCATGTATTGAACTCAGTCTTCTTTCTCCAAAGTCTGTGGCCTCTTAGTCATCACAGCAGCTGAGTGTCACTGCTTGTGAGCAGTAAAGAAGACAGTGGTGTTAACATTGGCCAGACCAGCAGCATTGTCCTCAGAGGAGGCCGGCAGGCCAGGGGTACATTTGTGTTCTCTCCATGATCCTGGGTCTGACTTTAGAGATTCTCCTGTAAAGTCATCTTCTTCTGCAAGGTGACTGTCTTCTTGGGAATCAAAATATTTCCAATTATTGGAAATGCTCATTGCCAAGTGTCATCTTGGCTCCATCCAACTAAATCCAAAATAATGGTTTTCTAGCTTGTGAGGATCCTCCCCCAAACCATTCAGAAACCTATCCAGTTATTACTATTCATTCTTTTTCTGAAGTTTCCAGAGTATTCCTATGTTTAGAAATATTATATGTTTGTTTATGTATATGTATAAAACAGTGACATTCAGACCCCAGAGCCAGGTTTGGGGAACCATCTATCACAGAGAGACCAAGCAAACCAAGGTCAAATGAATGAAAAGAGCAAAAGTTCTTGGTTCCCCCGAACTACTCATCCTGGCTTATCCAGCCCATGGTAGGAGATCAAAATTGTCTTGGGAATATACAAAGTGGAGCAGGAGACTGTGAGGATCAGGGCAGACTCTGGTGGAGAGGGAGAAAATGTACGGAACATATTTCATCCCTGTGCTGTGCTGGGTGCTCTCCCCACAGAGCAGTCATGTCAGAATCCTCACTGAACTGAGGAGCATGTCTATAAAGGCTCCTTGGCTGTGCTCCCCATCTGGTTGGAATCTTGCCATCCTGAAGGCTGACTGAAGAGACTTCATGGCACTTAGGAGTGCTCTGACCTCCTTCTGCTGTTTCATCCGTTTACCATCACACTCAAGGCCAAGATCTAGATCCACATCCCGCCCCAGTCTAACCCCTCCCACTTTGCACATACGACCCTGCTGTGCGCCCCTTCCATTGTCCCCAGACATTGGACTGTAGTCCCATCCTACCTACAAGCTGAAAGTGGCTGAACAAATAGGACATCTTGGCTTAACTTCAACTATTTTTTAATGTGGCACAGTAGGAGAAAACAAAAACGTTTATTAGAGTACGTTTGATTAGGGAAGAACCTGAGACCACCATTTCCCATCATTGAACTCCCCACTGTTGGTTTGAACCCTTAATAACCATTTTCAAATCTTGGGTTTCTATGCAAGAAAATTCCTGACTTCCATATTTCTAATCAAAGTCATTTGAAAGCATATTTTCTATAGTACCCCTTAAGGGAACAGGTGAGATGTTTCCCTCTGCTAACATGAGACAAGGACATTTAAAACCCATATTTTAGATGCCTTGTCCTGCCCAAACTTCCTATCTACTGATCTACTGAATCTGAAATATAACCAGGTTTTCTTTTTTCATGATTCAAAGTTATTCTGAAACAAGTTCCTTGGAGACTAGTGCAGGTGAAGAATCCAGCCTCTTTCCAGAACTTACTCTCTAAACTGGGTTTGGTGAAGTTACAATTACTCAGAAAACACTTTACAGAATTCAGCTTACAAAAGAGAATTCCATCAGAAATCTGGGCCTGAGTTAAGATACAAGAATGGACGTCTCATCCTACCATCACACAAGGAACAGCATTCTTGGAGGCCTAGGATTGAAGGAGAGGACAGCGGATAACTCTGAGCCCAGAAAGGACAGGAGGTGAGAACAGGCTTTGGAAAGAAGGATTCTATGGCCTGTGAAGGGCAGGATAAAGAGAACTCTTTGGGTTATAGACAAAAGACCAGTGTGTGGCAAGTGGAGAAAGGAAGGCAGGCCCAGAGGTCTGAGCTACAGGATATGACTGTGAATAGTACAATTGAACAAGGACTTCACCAACTTCAATTATCAAAGTTCAGCGTCCATGTGGCACACAGAGCCAGTCTGTGAGAAGAGGTAGGAAAATTTCACTATTGGGCCTTTGTGACACAGAGAATGAACAGGGCTTGATGCAGTGGGATGGCATCATGATTTCTGCCTTGTTGAGAGTTGTCAGATACAGGAATGTTAGAGGAGGGTGAATAGGAATGGAGCAGTCTAGTGATGCACATCTTTGAGCCCCAATCCTCTGTTCAGGGCAGATAAGCCCCATAAAGGATGCAGAAATATCCCAAGACAGGGTCTGTTTTTTTAAATAAAAAAAGAGGATTTGGGCATTCTTACAAAGATAACAGATAATTCTTTGTGCGGGAAGCATTGCTATGAAGAATCTTTGAAAGACCAGGTCTCAGAGGGACAAGGAAAAGCAGAAAATGAGAATCAAGAGGAAAAGAATGAAAATCATGGAGGGCTGCACAAAACACATCCTGGTCATGATGGGTGCTGGAGGCAAAAGAGCCACAGACTCAACAGTGCAGGGTCCTGTCTGCTAGACCAGAAAGATTCAGACGCTCGTTGTTGTCTGTGGGTTAGGTGTGGACCTTGCTAGACCATCCAGGGATACAGGCTTGTTGCAAGAAAACTGCCTGCTACAGTACCTTGAGTCTTCCCAGCTGCCTAGTTCCAGCTTTGAAGGTGAGAGTATTAGCAAATAATAATAATAATAATAATAATAATAATAATGTTCTAAGACTAAAAGAGCTAAGGTATTAATTCATTTGATGGTTACTGATGGTCTTTTCCTGCTTTCACATGAGTTTGCTTTGTAAAAAAATTGAAGAGAGCTTACACCTATGCTCCAAGAACTAGCCTGGGGCTGCTGAGATGATCGGCTGGAATCCAGTCACTGCATTGGGCTGCCTTTCTGTTCCAGGGCTTAGTTTGTTTCTATCTGGTATCCACCATTGTGAAAACACAGGAAGTCCCTGCTCCAAACAGACCCCACTTGGTTTCAGTGGTTGGGACACCATAAATGGCACTCGGCTACAAGTACACACAATTTGGAAGATTCACAGAACTTGGAAAGTGGGAAATGGTTCAACACGACAAACTTTCAAGTAAAAACTTTCCAGGTGTGTAGCATGCGTACTTCTGAAGTTATTAAAGTTTGAAAATTAACTATCGAACTGGAGCATGATACAGCGTGGAAGGTGCTTGCCTTGCATGCTGCTGTCCTGGGTAGAATCTCCAGCATCACCAGTGGTTCCCCCACTCAGGAACTGACCACCTCCAGGAGTGATTCTGAGTCTTAGCGAGGAGTGACCCTGACTATCACCATTTGTGGACCAAAAAGCAAAAATATAAAGTTTAAAATTGAACTAGGAATTGAAGGGATCCTATTGGGGCACAGGAGCAATTGCTTCATAGTCTTTTATCAGAGCCCCAAACCCAGGAGTTTGTTTTGGCATTGTTATGGGATCTGTGGGGTTTGGTATGAGTTTTCAGTTCAGGCTTAGTGGGAGATGGAAATATGTAGCTGAATGGGGTTCATCTGGGAGGGGGCAACCTCCCAAGCTGTATTCAGTTATCCTGGAGCCCCCTCCAAACAATTCTTTGCCCCCAGGTTCTAAGGATGAGGTGCTAGTGCTATGTGGAGCTGGGGACCACCAGGAACACCCTGGCATTGTTCAGGAGTGCTCCCTAAGGCACATATCCCGAGCCCTGTACTGTATTCCTGATCCCAGCATGGTTCATTTCTACGTATAGTCATGTTACAATAAGAAGTTTCTAGTCTCACATCACATCACAACTACCTCATCATTTATTTGATAATTTAATAATGGAATGTTTACAGTGCAACAGGGGACATATTAATAATATCATAAAAGAATGCTGATAAGCCTGTCTGACCCCCAAATCTCTGATCTCATGAAGTGTTAGCCTCTCACGTGCCTTTCTTGGGAGCTTTTACTTTTCAGTCATTTCTCTAAGGTGTCTGTATTTTTCTGTTCAGAAAAGGCATACCTCTGCTGCTAATGAACTATTTGAATGTCTTATCTGACTTAGAGAATGAAGATGCTCAGGTGTTATTTGCATGTGGTAAGACGAGAACATTTTGTATTTATGTTAAAGCTATAAAGCTTCAACAGTCATTTTCTTTGAAAAAGAAAATGTAAAAAAGCCCTTGTTGACTTCAAACTTCACAGGGGGAAACATGGAGCCTTCCATGATGTTGAGGACAAGCTTTTGGCCTAGAAGAGATATGGGCAAGGACTCAGCAAGCTGTTGGTGCCAAGACCAAGAAAGATGTCCCCAATGAAGTAGGGCCCCCAAAGTGGATCAGAATGAAGAATCTTGAAGATGTAATTGTCTTGAACTGGAAGAGACCTATACAATCAAATTGTGTAATGTTACTTTTAAATTTTTCTTGAGTCTTGGGGCCTCACAAACAGTGCTCAGTTGACCTTTGAGCTACAGCCTATTCCAGGTAATACTCACAGCCAATAGACTGGATGGTTCAGTGCAGGGGGGAGAAGAAATAGAACCATATGGTTCCAGGACTTGAACTTGGCTCCCAGAACCTACCCGTATGTGTGCCTGAGCCACCCAATTATGATACTTTTAAAATAGAAATAGCATCACCCCATAAGTGCATCACTATCACGATCATCCTGTTGTTCGTTGATTGCCTAGAGCAAGCCCCAGTAACGTCTCCTTCATCCTAGCCCTGAGATTTTAAAAAGTGCCATATTCAAGGATCTTTCAGGGTTAGGAGAATGAAAGCCATTATTGTTTCTGGTATTTGGCATATTGGGTACGCCACGGGGCGTTTGCCAGTCTGCTCTGTGGGCAGGTTACATTTGGTAACCTGCCAGGTTGTCCAAAGTAAGAATGAGATAATAAGATGTCATGTGGCCATAAATGCGGCCACGCACTTCCGGGAGCTGGGTTTTACAGTCTCTGGGTCTTGGCCGTTGATGGGATTACATAGCACCAGGGGCCAGTTGGTGGGTGTGACCCCTGCCTACTGAAAGATGGAGGTTCTGGGTGGAGGATGCTCAGCCTCGATCTGAGCAGACCTGGAGATCTCAGCCTGCATAAGTGCATAAGGAAAATGAATGCCATCTGCATGTAATAGACTAGTCCTAGCCACAAAATTTTATTTGCAAGTAAAGGAATTTTAGACCTGGCCTCACTGAGCATCCATTCTATAAAATGAAAAAAAAAAGAGAGAGAGGGTTTTTTTGTTCCGTAAAACCCAGCATACATCAGATCTGCTTTCAAACCAGCAAAGTAGGTTAAGAGAACATGAAAGAGTTTTCACAATAATAATAAATATGTTTGCTTGTGAGGGGACAAAAACCGAATGATTCCCAGATAACATCTCTGTCAGGAAACCAGTCCCTCCAAAGGCAGGAGTATAATTAAGCACTGCTTGGTCAGAGTCATGACCGCAAAGATAAATTAAACCTTATGATTCTATACAACTTCTTCAGAACTCTTTAGGCCTGTAAGTCATTTGTGAATGGTTGAAAGGATCACGACACACAAAATCAGGCATGCCTCTGCCTCATAGATCTTTTGTTTATGGTGTTCTTCTCAGAAACAGAATCGAGTATTTCCAAAGAGCCACCCCCACCTCAAGTGGCCTCAACTTCTCTGATACAAAAGGTCATAGCCATTGGAGGGATATTCCTGCCAGCTAAGAACAGGGTGACCAGCTGTGACAGCAGCAGTGAGATAAGGGAGCCTGTTGACCCCAAATAAAGCATCCAGTGTGCAGACCATAGGAATGTCCAGATTGAAACTGATTTTCCCAATGATGGAAAACTGCAATTTCCCTAATATAGCACCATGCACCCTTCCTCTGAACTCTCATACTAGACTCCAAAGTAGAGAACACTACCGGAAGACTGATCGCAAATATCAATTCTTTGTTAAAATTTTTTTAATCTAGGGGCTGGAGCAGTATCACACCAGGTAGGGCATTTGCCTTGCATACAGCCAACCGGGTTCGATTCCCAGCATCCCCTATGGTCCCCTGAGCACTGACAGAGGTAATTCCTGAGTGCAGAGCCAGGAGTAACCCCTGTGCATCGCCAGGTGTGACCCAAAAAGCCAAAGAAAAAATTAAATTAAATTTTAAAAAAATTTAAAAAATAAAAATTTAAAAATCTAAACCAAATCTTGAACCAATGGTAACCTCTCTTTAGTGCTCTCCAATGCCTTACCACCAACCACCAATTTTAAATGATATCCCTAAACTATGGCTCAGATTAAAATAATTTCTATTTAAATATCTTATCAACAACAACAAAATGACCTGCTATTGGAAATTAAAGAGGAAAGGGACAAAGTGTGTGATAGAACATTTAGTCATTCTTAGGTAAGCAATGATAGAGACCTGATTCTGAGCAGAATCGAATAGAAACAGTAAGAGGGACACAAAGGGTTATCAGGTAAACCTACAGCACTTAGTGAGCAATTGTCTACCCAGGGGAAAGGGTTGGGCACCCTTCCAGTATCCTGTACTCAAACAGCTTATAGCAAAGACACACAAAAGAACACACTAAAGGCAAGGTATAGGACTGAAATAATTTCAAAGTTCAAAAATATAAGAGAAAAAAATGACAGAAGAATAAAATTTAAGTGAAAATGTCCAACAAGAAACTGAATAAAGAAGTGGCTGGAACCCCAAAAGGGAGAGAGAACAAAAGGGAATGCCCTGCCACAGGGGCAGGATGGGATGGGGGGATGGGGGTGGGAAGGATACTGGGATTAGTGGTGGTGGAGAATGGGCACTGGTGGAGGGATGGGTACTCGATCATTGTATAACTGAAACTCAAGCACAAAAATTTGTAAGTCTACAAATGTACCTCATGGTGTTTCACTAATAAAAAATTAAAAAAGAAGAAAAAAAAGAAGTGGCTGGAGCTTACTGGAAGGATTGGTGAGAGAAATTGAAGCCAAGACTTGGAGTTTGATTATGTGCAAAAAAGAAAGAGACCAGAAGGCCATAAAAGATGACTATGGGAGATGTTGCAAAGTGAAGAAAGAGACAAGGAAACTGGGCAGAAACCAGGAAACTGTTTGGAGGTAAGAGGTGGAGGTGCTAACATATGTCTCAGAACTCTTCCTTTGACACAGTCTTAGATGACATCTGCAGGCACTATGGAAGATCCATCCAGAGAAAGACATTCATCAGCCTGGTCAGCCACCATGCACACACACAGCTTTTTATTTTGCCATTCCCTTCCCACCACTCTGTCTTTGAGCAGGATATTCACGTGGACAGATGGTGGCTAGCCAGACCAATCCAAAGTTCTGCTCTGAACCGCCTCAGACAATTCCATGTTTTTAGCACAAACAGAGCAGATGTCTGCCAGATAACAAAATGTTTGAGTACAAGAGGAAATGTGAGGGCAGTGCCATATCACATGTTAATAAGCTACAATTAGAATTTTTTCAACATATATAAAAATCAATTTTAAAGCAAAGTGCAGAAGCTGGAGATACAGGATGGCTGGTAAGTGTTTGCCTTGCACTCACTCAATCTGGGTTCTATTCCTGGCATCCATAGACGTCCCCAAGTCCTGCTGGGAGTGATCCTTGAATGCAAAGCCATGAGTGAGTCCTGAGCACCACTGGATGTGACACAAAACCAAGATAATAATAAAATACAAAGTTAAAACAAAAAGATGCAACAGTTTTCTTCTAAAATTGTATGTGGGTTATATTGAATGAAAAAGTCGTAGTGGCGTCCTTTTTTCCATCTTCTCACTTAGAGCTTTTTCTGGAGCATAGCTGCAAAGCTATGTCACTGGGGAAGTTCAGGGAAGTACAGGGCTGCTGCCCACCTAGAGACTCCAGGCATGCAAGCAAGTTCCACACAGGCTTTGCTCCATATTTACTGGTGCTTAAAATGTACAAAATCAGGCCGTTAAAATGCAAAGACACTGATGAACCATATGGAAGAGAGTAATCAAGGGTTCTCTGGGAAGACAGTCTGCCAGCCAGATTCTACTTGTTTAAACTGAGGGTCTCACTCCATAACAGAACTGTGGTTGAACCTGTTGTGATAAATGGACGTCTGAGACTTATGTAATATATTCAAGGTCAGATTTCATTGTTTAAATCAGATGGTAGGGAAAGAATTAAAAATTCTTTTTAAAAGAGGTATTGTTTCTTCAAACCTCTGGTAATGATATGCCAAACCAGACAGCCCTCTTTTAGAACAAAAGTGACATTCTCAGTGACCAGAAAAGATCAGTGTATAGTCTAAGAAATTGCTGTTTCGCTGCTTTTTTTAGGTAGTTGCAGTTGAGATGCAGGGAACCTCACCAAATTTTTACCCACATATCCAGGGGCTCCCAGTGCCCAAAGTCTGTCTTGGTCCCTGAGAAGCCACTGGGCATCATTAAGGAGTACCAGCCCATGCTAACAAGGACAGAACTCATCTACACTGGTTCCATCAACTAAAGGCAGAATCCAATCACAGGTGGAAACAATTTTTTTTAAGTAAAAAGGAAACTGACCAGAAGAATCTGTGGTGGTGCTGGGGGGGGGGGGGTACAGGATGTGCGGGAGGGGAGGACAGAGTGGGGGAGTGCTTGATAGATGAGGTCACTGGAAAGGAAGGACACGTTCTCTTGACATATGGTTAGGTCCCACAACGAGCCCACAACAATAAGCCACGACTGCAGATGACTTTAGAAATAATTTCTATTTGGCTTTAATGTGCCTGATGTAGGGGTTTGGCATCATTACGGACTTTAGGGGTGGTTTGGGGGGGGTTGATGGTGGTGGTTTCAGGCAGTAGGATGTGTTTTCCTTCCCCATGGAGAGAGGACTTTGATAGCCACGAAGATATTGGAAGGCAGGGGCAGCCATCTCGAGGTTACCGTTTTTCTCCCAAGTGGGGACTGAACATGTAAACAGTTGACTGGTGACAGCAGTTGGTCGTTATTACTCAATGAAAACGCATAGCCGTCATGTTGTTTTTGTTTATTGTTATTTATTATAATTTACTTTGATATTCTAATGATAATATAGCACAATAGTCTAATGTGAGATAATTGCCCACGTGATTATAATAATAATTAACATGTTTTAGCTAGAATGTCAGTGATAAAGACAGACTCAGCATTTTCTGGGGTACACTGTTTAGGGGAATTTATTGCACTCGCCCCATCAGCTCACCTTGTCTGATTCTCATCATCTGCCTCTCCCTGCCTGTTAGTTTTATGTCTGATATCCATCTAATGCTGCAGTGTGAGTTTGGGGAATGCAGAGACCTCCCTTCTCTGCCTAAGTCAGCACTGACATCTTTGGCACCAGGATAATTCTTGAGACATCAGCAGATACTAAGAAACCATCTGAGAATTAAATGGACTTAACAGGTGCCAAGGACATCCCTCGGTACATAGCAAGCACTGTGATTGAATTCCTCACACATGCCAAGAAGTTGAGAAGAGTAGGAACCCTAGTTTGCAGAAAAATAACTAGGGGAGATGAATTAACCAGTTGTGAGTGTTATATGGATCTCCAGGGATATCCCAAACCTTTGGGTCTATTTCGGTTCTGTAACCCAAGTTTTGAATGGAGGCTCCTGGCCTTGTCCTTCATTGTTCAGTGTCCCTCTAAGACCTCCAGAGTCAGTGCTCTTGGCTTACCCCCAAAGAGCTTCAACACCAAAGATAATAATGACAGAAAACTATGGAAGGACGTGCCTGATCTTTCTTAAGAGGTGGCCTTTTTGAATTCCAGTTCTCTGACATGTCGGCACTAGGGAAAGATTGTCAGCTCTTCCCATAAGTGACATTAGCCTGCCAAGGAGGGTGCTTGGGAGATGTCAATGGAGCAGCACCTGTACTCCTTATCTGGAGGTCAGAGTGAACCCATGGTGATGGGGACAAGGAAGGCCTCCTCCATTCAACCTGAACCCATATATCCTGTTGCACTTCCCATAAAAATCACCACTGATGACTCCTGCCCAGTGGTCTTACATAAAGAGACCTGATCCTGGTCTGGAACTTGGTCAGTCTAAAGAACCATTTGCACTTGCCTCATCTGACTCTAACCATGCCTCTCTGGGACAAGCAGAAGATATTTTTAATGGGCACACTGGGAAGATGAAGAAGCAAGTGGACATCCTTGGAGTGAATGCCCAGAACTCCTTGCCTCCCTCTATCCAAAAATCTAAATACAGTTTAATTGAAATAGACGTATTCTAGGTAGAATCCTGGTGGTCAAAAACAATATCACTGCTCTTGAAAAGCTCCAGAAGCAGGTCACAGGGTAGAGGAGTGGCAACCACAAGGACAAAGTGACTGCTATGGGACTACACCTTTCATGGAACCATGGGATGAAGTGGCTGAAACGAAGGACAGGGAGTGAACTTAGGCATGTTGACTACAGGTTTTGAAAGTCAACCTAAGGCTTCAGCAGATGGCACCAGAAAGGTATTTCACTATAAAAGAGATGTACAAACCTCCTTCTCTTGACACCTTGCATCAGCTTAACAGTCACTGGCTATAAACTGGAAACAGCTCAGCTAATTGACAAGTCGTAGAAATCAGCATCAATAATGCCAACAGAAAAAACTGATAATGTTCAAATCAACAGGAGAAATAGCCTCATTAATGGCAACATCATTGCAAAGGGTATTTTTAATCCTTTTCCAAGCACCAGTTCTTTCTGTGTTATTTCTAAAGGATACTTTCATTCTTTGGGAATTTTGGCCCATAACTTGAAGCCAGAAAATCTCGTGCAGTGGGATAGTTTAAAGTTTCCCGACAAATTTATAAAAGAAATTGTTAGATGGTTGTATTTCCTTTGCCCTGTTTGAAATAGATTTCAGGTCTATAGGAAAGTAAATATATTTAGCAGGAACTTTATCTGGACATGTCATTCCTGAGGAGAGAACTTTCCTCTGTAGCATGAGGAAATGAGCCTGCCTTTGCCAAACCTTACCAAGTACAGTCTCCTGTTCTTGTCTTTGAGGGCCATAGTTGCTACTGGACACTGGGTCCCCAAACCCCTGAACCCCATCACAAGTTATTCCATTTTATCTACAGGAAAAGCCCTTCCCATAGATGGATGATGCCCCCATTCCATGCAGAAGGACTTTACAAAGGGAACAGTTAACTGAGTGCCAAAGATACCTTCAATAAAGTCATCAGTTTTATTTCCTGTAGAGTGACCTGAACCTTCTGGGAGAAATTTCAGTATATTCACATCATTCTCAGTCCCCGTAGTATTCACCAAGATGCTGGGGGGGAGGGACTCCAGCCCTCCTAGTTCCTGAAAGTGTGGGTCCGTAGAAGTGGCAGCAGAGAAGACAGCTCCCTGCCTCCGCCCCATCGTCTCCATGCTTACTTTTAATTACCTCCCAGCTTTAGAAACATGATCCCGTAAATGCTTTGTGGGAATAGTGGCGAAGGCACTCATCATGTGAAATCCATAAATTGCTTATAATCCTCTCAAGATGTTCAAAAAAAGCATTAAGTAATTGAAGACAGGAAGTCCTCAGTTAATTATTTAGAGGTGTTATCAATGCTCTGAGTAAACTGCAGTCTTCTCTGCTATCTCCCTGAGCCCAATGCCGTGGGGACGCCAAGAAGCCGCCCTCATCTTCTCATATTCGCTAATGCAAACAGCGCGTGGCAGCTTGTCAATAAAAGACCTTTTCCCATCATTTATTACTAAACACATCCCCCAGCCTGCCTGAACAATTGGCCTGTCAGTGGTGGTATTGTCTCACTTTGGCTGTCACTGTCTTAAGACTCAGGACCCTATTGTAGGGAAGGGTGGGGATGGCCAGAGAAGAGAAAAAGGGATTTACTCAATAACTAGGGACATTGAGATCAAAATGAATGAGTCACAGTCTCTTTAGCAGTAGATATGTAAGGGCTTAGGTATCTCTTAACTCTAGGGAAAATATTTTTTTAAAAAATTCATTAAAGTTTGCTCATCCTTATGTTTGTCAGCCAGAAGACAACCAACCAGCATTAGCAGAGGAAGGAGAGTTTGGCATCTTTCTCCCCCCTCTTAGAGACTCAGTGCTAAAACAGCATGGTCTCTTGCAATGCTAGCTGTAATAGAAATTACTAAGATTTTAAAAACAGACCAACTGGACCCATTATCAGGGGCAGGGGGTGGACAGGGTGGCAGGGAAGGAAGAGAGAGAACAGAGTATGAAATCAGTATCATAAAGTGTAAACTTTAAAAAGGAAACTTGCATGTCATTAACTCCACTCTGTGTTCTTTTCATCCCCTATACTTTGCTCCTGGGTACTTATTACTCCTTATTGTAATACCCTTACAACTAGCTCTAAGATTCCGAGCACATAAGCAAAACTTTGTAAAGACAAAAACAATAGCTACCAGTGTGAAATTTTGTTAGTATACTGAGAAAATATTAAGCTGAATATTATGTTCAAAAACTCACTGAGGGCTCTTCCTCATCGTCCCCAATGCTGTGCTGGTCTTCTTCCCCTCCCTGGTCAGTTAACCCGCCAGTATTCAAACCCGGGACTTGGCTTTCTCTGTGCAAGCACCCCAGGCGTCCTCTAGGACACTGGGACGAAGCAGCCCTGAGCGTCTTCATCTTCATCCCCAATGCTGTGCTGGTCTTCTTCCCCTTCCACCTAGTACCCTCCCCCCCACACACACACACACCAGGTTCCCGTGTAAGCGTGGCCTCTTCAGAAGTGGGTGTGGCTTCTGCAGAAGTGGTCGTGGCCTGATTATGGGCCAGCGGCCACGCAGGTACTTTACTCAGACCAAGAAATCTAGTGTAACTTATCAGTTCCCATACCTACAGACCAACATGAAGAAACAACGCAAATCCCCACCATGTGGGGACAATGATGAAATGAGTCCAGAAGCCTCAGTAGGTGCTACTCACCAAAAGGAACTCTCAGAGAAATAATTCAGATATGAATTCATAAAGATGTTCAAAAAAACTCAATGAAACAGTCAGACAGATATCCAGTAACATGACAGAAGCAATCAAGAAATTACGGGAAGAAATGAGAGCAGAAATGTCATGAATAAAAGATTCCATAGACGAAATAAAAAAACTCAGTCAGTGCCCTCAACAGTAGAATGACCACAGCTGAAGACAGAATCAGTGAGCTGGAAGATAGCTGCACCAAGCCAATAGGCAACAACAGACAATGGCAAGAGACCTCAAAATAGCTCTAGAGCAAATCAGAGTCCTAGGAGATGATTCCAAGAAGAACAACATTAGAATCATTGGAGTATCAGAAGCTCAGGGAAACAATCCCAATGAAAAAGAACAGTTAAACAAATCGTTGCTGAAAAATTCCCAGAGCTCTACAATGCAGCCATTCAGATTCAAGGAGCCCGAAGGGTGCCAGCTAAAAGAGACCCTAACAAAAACACTTCAAGATAGATCATAGTTAGAATGATCGATGCCTTGGATAGAGACACAATACTGCAAGCAGCAAGGTCAAAGAAGGAAACCACATACAAATGAGCATCCCTTAGATTCACAGCAGACCTATCAAAGGAAGCCCTCAAAGCCCGAAGGCATTGGTGGGATATAGTGAAAAAAACTCACTGAAATGAACACTTCATTCAAGAATACTCTATATGGCTAAACTCTCACTCAAACTCAAAGGAATAGAACACTATTTTCTAGATAAACAGCAGCTCAGGAACTTCATAGACTCAAAACCAAACCTAAAACAAGGGCTAAGGGGGCTACTATAAGACAAGACAAACCCTACAACCACAACACACCCTTACAGAAAGATGACACAAAACCCATAACAATAATCTCTCTCAATGTCAACGGTCTAAATTCACCAATTAAGAGAAACAGAGTGGCAAAATGGATTCAGAGACAGAACCCAACATTCTGGTGCCTGCAAGAAACTCATCTCAACAGTCAGAGCAAACACAGACTCAAAGTTAAAGGATGGAAAACAATCCTGCAAGCAAACAGCTCCCTCAAAAAAGTTGGGGTGACCATACTAGTATCCAAAAACATCAATTTCAGGTTGAAAAAGATTAGAAAGGACAGTGAAGGCTATTTTATATTCATCAAGGGATAAGTACAACAGGAAGAAATCACATTCTGTAATGTATATGCATCTAATGAGGGAGCAGCTAAGTATTTAAAACAACTGCTAACATATTTTAAGGAGGACATTGCTAGCAACACAATAGTAGCTGAGACTTCAACATTGCCTTATCACCTCTGGATAGAGCAACAAGAACAAAACTCAGCAAGGAAACATTAGCTTTGAAAGAAGAAATAGAATAGAAAGGGCTTATAGACCTATACAGGGCTTTACACCCCCCAAAGAATACACATTCTTCTCCATTGCACACGAAGAATTTTCCAAAATAGACCATGTGCTAGGCCACAAAACATACCTCAACAGAATCAGGAAGATAGAAATAGTATCAACAATCTTTTCAGACCACGATTCACTGAGAATAGAAGTGAATCACACACAGACACGGAGAACCAAATCAAACACCTGAAAATTAAACAACTCAATGTTGAACAATGAGTGGATCAGGAAGGAGGTCAAGGATGAAATCAAAAGATACCTGGAAGCAAATGAGAATGAAGACACGAGAAACCAGAACGCATGGGATGCAGTTAAAGCCGTCTTAAGGGGAAAATTTATAGTGCTGCAAGCATTCCTCAGGAAGGTAAAAAGAGCCCACATAAACATCTTGACCTCACACCTCAAGATTTTAGAAAAAGAACAACAAAAGGAGCCCATATCAGGCAGAAGGAAAGAGATCATAAAGCTTAGAGTAGAAATCAACGACATGGAAACCAAAAAAAAAATCTGAAAGATCAATGAAACCAAGAGTTGGTTCTTCGAGAAAATAAATGAGATAGATAAACCACTAGCAACACTCACAAAGAAAGAGAGAGTGAGAACTCTGATAGACCGAATCAGAAATGAGAAGGGGACAGATATCACGACAGAAACCAAAGAAATTCCAAGATCATCAGAGACTACTTTAAAAGTCTGCATGCCACAAAACAAGAGAACCTAGAAAATGATGAATAAATTCCTGGATTCCTATAATCTCCCAAGGCCAAAAGAAGATCTAGAGTACCTGAATAGACCTATTAACATCAAGGAAATTGAAACTGTAATCAAATATCTTCCCAAAAACAAAAGCCCAGGTTCAGATGGATTCACTAGCAAATTTTTCCAAACATGTAAAGAGGACCTATTGCCAGTTCTTCTCAAGATTTTCCAGGAAATTAAAGAAATGGAAGTTCGCCCAAACAGTTTATATTAAGCTCATACCAACAGGAAAAGAAGACACCACAAGAAAAGTAAACAACAAGCCAATATTCCTTATGAACACGGATGCGAAGATTCTCAACAAAATACTAGCAAATAGAATTCAACAACTCATCAAAAAGATCATAAACCATGACCAACTAGGAGTCATCCCAGAGATGCAAGTATGGTTTAACATTCGGAAATCAATCAACATAATCCATCATATCAACAAAAGAAAAGATAAAACTCATATGATCATATCAATAAATGCAGAGAAAGCATTTGACAAGATCCAGCACCTGTTTATGATGAAAACCCTTGCCAAAATGTGTATAGAGGGGACTTTCCTCAACATAATTAAAGCCATCTACCAAAGCCTACAGCAAGCATCATCCTCAATGGGGAAAAACTGAGAGCCTTCCCTCTAAGCTCAGGGACGAGACAAGGATGCCCACTCTCTCCACTGCTGCTCAATATAGTACTGGAAGTACTTGCAATAGCAGTTAGGCAAGAAAAAGATGTTAAGGGCATTCAGGTAGGAAAGGAAGAAATCAAGCTCTCACTATTCACAGATGATATGATACTATACTTAGAGAATCCTAAAACCTCTACCAAGAAACTCCTAGAAACAATTGATATGTATAGTAAAGTTGCAGGATATAAAAATCAATACCCAAAAGTCCATGGCTTTCCTATACACAAACAGTGAGAGAGAAGAAAGTGATATGAAAAAAACAATCCCGTTCACAATTGTGCCCCAGAAAATCAAGTACCTAGGAATCAAATTAACTAAGGAAGTAAAGAACCTGTACAAAGAAAACTACAAAACGCTACTTCAGGAAATAAAAGAGGACACGAGAATATGAAAAAATATCCCCCTGTTCATGGATCGGGAGAATTAACATTATCAAAATGGCAATTCTTCCCAAAGCACTGTAAAAATTCAGTGCGATCCCTATAACGATACCTATGACATTCTTCAAAGAAATGGAGCAAACACTCCTGAAATTCATATGGAACAATAAGCCCCCACGATCAGCTAAAACAATTCTTGGGGAAAAGAAAATGGAAGGAATCAACCTCCCTAACTTTGAACTCTACTACAAAACAGTAACAATTAAAACAGCATGGTACTGGAACAAATGCAGAGCTGCAGACTAATGGAACAGGGTTGAATATACTCCCCCCAAATATATTACTATCTAATCTTTGATAAGGGAGCAAGAAATGTGAAGTTGAGCAAGGAAATCCTCTTTAAAAAATTGTGCTGGCAAAACTGGATGGCTACATGCAAAAAACTGGGCTCAGATCTCTGCCTAACACCATGTACAAAGTAAGATCAAAATGGATTAAAGACCTCAACATCAGACCAGAATCCATAAGGTTCATTGAAGACAAAGTTGGCAAAACCCTCCATGACATTGAAACTAATGTTATCTTCAAAGATATCACACCACTGGCCCAGCAAGTGAAAACAGAGATAAACAAATGGGAGTATCTTTAACCAATAAGCTTCTACAATCAAAAGAAACAGTGACCAAAATACAAAGACATTCTACAGAATGGGAAAGGATATCTCCGAAGACACTTCCAACAAGGGGTTGATATCAAGGATGTACAAAGTACTGGATGAACTCCACAAGAAGAAAACATCCAATCCCATCAAAAAATGGAGGAACGAAATGAACAAAAACTTTCTCAAAGAAGAAATCCAAATGGCTAAAAGGCACTTGATAAAATGCTCTACATCATTAATCAACAGGGAGATGCAGATCAAAACAACGAGATATCATCTCAAACCACAGAGACTGGCCCACCTCCAAAAGAACAAAAGCAACTGGTGTTGGCATGGATGTGGCAAGAAAGGGACCCTCCTTCATTGCTGGTGGGAATGCTGAATGGTTCAGCTCTTTTAGAAAACAGTATGGACGATTCTCCAAAAATTAGAAATTGAGCTTCCATTTGATCCAGCAATACCACTCCTGGGAATATAACCCAGAGAGGCAAAAAATTACAGTCGAAGTGACATCTGTACTTGTTTGTTTATTGCAGCACTTTTTACAATAGGTAGAATCTGGAAAAAACCTGAGTGCCCGAGAACAGATGACTGGTTAAAGAAACGTGGGTACATCTACACAATGGAGTTCTATGTACCTGTTAGAAAAGATGAAGTCATGAAATTTACATACAAGTGGTACTACATGGAAAGTATCATGCTAAGCGAAATGAGTCTGAAAAAGAGGGACAGACATAGAAAGATTGCATTCATCTGGGGAAAATAAAGTAACAAAATAGGAGACTAACCCCAAAGAATAGCCGAGATAAGTACCAGGCGGTTGACTCCATGGCTTGGAGGCCAGCCTCACATGCTAGTGGAAAAGGCAGCTCAGATAGAGAAGGGAGCACCAAATAAATGGTGTTGGGAGGATCCTCCCAGGATGGGAGATACATGCTGAAAGTAGACTACAGACCGAACATGATTGCCACTCAATTCCTCTTTTGCAAACCATAACACCCAAAAGGAGAGAGAGAACAAAAGGGAATGTCCTGCCACAGAGGCAGGGTTGGATGGGGAATGGGGGGATGTGAGGGATACTGGGATCTGTGGTAGTGGAGAATGAGCACTTGTGGAGGGATGGGTACTCGATCATTTTATAACTGAAACCCAAGCACAAAAATGTATAAGTCTACAACTGTACCTCATGGTGCTTCACTAATAAAATTTTTTTTAAAAACTCACTGAGGGACTAAGAGATACAAGAGGTAAGGGGCCTGGCCTTGCATGTGGCCAAGCCTGATTTGCTCCCAAGCACTTTCTCTGGTCCCGTGAGCACTTCTAGGAGTGATCCCTGAGCACAGCCACTGGGTAGGATTCCAAAGCCCCCAAATAACGTCTTGTTAAATAAGTAAGCAATAAATCAGTGACTGGGTGACTACACTCTGTGTTTATGCTCACTGTAGCTCAGAATTTCAAAACTTAAATCTCAGGAAAGGAAGGTGTAGGGCCCTTTTTTCCCATATCACTCAAATTTCTGAACCATTGAAGCTGAGCATCAAGTTAAGTATGGGGCCCTTTCAAAGCAGGAGGTCTGCTGGCCCTCCAGGTGACCCGCTGTCCAGCAGTCTGGGCTTCTCAGTTGTCACCTCCATTGACACTAACAAGAAGACACAAAGGCTGGCGGTCAACATCCATAGCAGCTTCAGAGGCAGTGTGCAGGAATGAATTGAGTCTGCCTCCACACAGCACACCTATGAGAAGACAAATCCATTCCATAGTCTCACTGAGCTCTGAGGGCTGTCTGGTATCTAGTTGCCCATTGTATATAACCTGCCTCGTACCCACCACTTTCTCCCTTTAAGCATCTTCATGGAGATAATCTGATGGACTGTGAGTGAAGGCATCAGTGACCTCTGTTGTTGTTGTTGTTGGACAAGATCTTGCCCCTGAAATTCCAGTAAGCCTTCAGTGAACCTGGAAAGAAGTCCTGCCTGCTCCCACAACACCAACCACCTCCTGCCCTCTTAGATGGGTTTTGTCCATGTCCTCATATGTGACAAGTGTCACACTTCATTGCCAGCTGAGGCCACCTATAATTTCTAGAGATGAAAATGCTTCCTAACAAGTGGAAACAGGTAAACAAATGGGACTATCTTAAACTAAGAAGTTTCTATACCTCAAAAGAAACAGTGACCAGAATACAAAGGCAACCTACAGAATGGGAAAGGATATTCACCCAATACTCATCTGATAAGGGGTTGATATCAAGGATATACAAAGCACTGATTGAACTCCACATGTTTTCTTCTTGAAGAAGAAAACATCCAATCCCATCAGAAAATGGGGCGAAGGAATGAACAGAAACTTTCTCAAAGAAGAAATCAGAATGGCCAAAAGGCACATGAAAAAAATGCTTTTCATCATTAATCATCTCCCTGAGATGCAAATCAAAACAACAATGAGGTATCATCTCACGCCACAGAGACTGGCACACATCCAAAAGAACAAAAGCAACCGGTGTTGGCATATATGTGGGAAGAAGGAGACTCTCCTTCATTGCTGGTGGGAATGCCAAATGGTTCAGCCCTTTTGGTTAACAATATGGACGTTCCTTGAAAAATTAAAAATTGAGCTCCCATTTGATCCAGCAATACCACTTCTGGGAATATATCCCGGAGATGCAAAAAAGTATAGTAAAATGATATCTGCACTTGTATGTTTATTGCAGTACTATTTACAACAGCCAGAATCTGGGGAAAAAAACTAGAGTGTCTGAGTACAGATGACTGGTTAAAGAAACTGGTACATCTACATAATGGAATACTATGCAGCTGTTAGAAAAGATGAAGTCATGAGATTTGCATGCAAGTGGATCACGATGGAGAGTATCATACTAAGTGAAATGAGTCAGAAAGAGAGGGACAGACATAGATGGACTGCACTCATTTGTGGAATATAAAGTAACAGAATGGAATACCAGGAGGATTCCTCCATGACTTGGAAGCTGACCTCATATGCTGGAGGAAAAGGGAACTCAGGTAGAGAAGGGATCACCAAGTAAAGGATGCTTAGATGTCCTGCTAGAGATAGGAGATGCATGCTGAAAGTATAGACCAAACATGATGGCCACTTAATACCTGTATTGCAAACCCTAACACCCAAAAGGAGAGAGAGAGAGTAAAAGGGAATGTGCCTGCCACAGAGGCGGGGGCGGGGGGGGATAGGGCCGTGGGAGGAGAGAAACTGGGAACATTGGTGGTGGAGAATGGGCACTGGTAGAGTAATGGGTACTCGATCATTGTATGAGTGAAACATAATCGTCAAAGTTTGTGAGTCTAAAAAAAAAAAGAAACACAGAAAGAAAAAACAATAAAATGCTTCCTAAACGTGGAGGCTGTGGGAATATTCCAGGATTACTGTCTCTGGGTTTGATTCCCATATGATCCCCCAACCACCACCAGGAGTAATTCCTGAGCTTAGAGACAGGAGTATGTCCTGAGCACTACCAGGTGTGCTCCCCTTAAAGTGAAATAGAGTGAGGAAAGACAAGCATTTGACCCTCTCACTCCTTCTCTTCATGAGGGCCTGATGGGGGAGCCATGTTTGAAGCACAGGCTAGACAGTGCCATGGAAGTGATTCCCTGCGGAAGGCTGGAAGGATGAGTCAGGTTGCTAAGAGCTAGGGAGAGGAGCTACAGCTCTGGCCGAGGATTTTCCAAAGTGAAGCACTGAGTGAATGATGCAGATGAGTGGTTGGTGAATGTGTAAACTTGGTAGCAGGTGTCAGGAGTGAACAAACCAACAGAATTTGCCCGGGAAGAGGTCCTGGGTTTCACTGTCTAGTCCACATGAGGTTCCAAGAAGATGAGGCAAAAAAGGCTGCTGACAGCAACAAGATCAGTGTGTGGCACCCCTGAGCAGCATCATGTCTGGAGGTAGTGATACACCCTGTGCCACTGTAGAACCAATGGGCAAGATCTCTTAGAGAGACCAGCCTGCCTGCACTTTCAATGGTCACTAGCCAAACTGCCAGAAGTTTGCGTGCAATTGGAGATTCCTTAGGACTCTGTCTTCGTTAAATCTTCCGAAAGGAACAGGTGAGGCCAGAAATAACTGGATGAAGGTTTGGATTTAGCACTCTCTGTCTGAAATAATGGAAGATCGGGTGCCATTTCCTGACAGGTTTCCCAGAGACTGAGATTAGACACAAGCTCTTCTCTTCTGAGACTGGCCATGAAACCCAGTTAGATGGGTTTCGTTTTCTGAAGCCTAATTTTATTTTATTTTATTTTTTATGATGCATTGGCCAAGATCTTTTTGCAGGCCCCTTTTAAAGAACATTTACTCTGGAAAGGAATGTTATTTGAAAGTGTCATTGGAATGAGGCTGTGATTGTCTGCCTCTTTCCTTTCAGTGAGAACATGATTCCCTGCAGGGACATTCAGGTAATTTGCAGGCACGGTCATCTCCACGATGCTGAAATGTTAAATTCTTGGCTTGCCTCCATCTTTCCGTGGCTGTTTCCTCCTCTCCTAATTTGCTGCTGAGCACTTGAATGTTTTCTTTTCTCTTTTGAGTCTTCGACTTCAGCATTAAGTTACAGTCAGAAGGGGCCCTTGGAGACATCTCTTTATTTCTCTCTTCTCATCCTGATCAATTCATGAGGAGTTTTCAATTGGTCTGCCCTTTTCATTGCCTGTTGCTAATATTTCCTCTTAGGACAGGACTACCAAGAGAGACTTAACTTAAAATGACAGTCAATTACCACCGGAAATTGTTGATTTTATTGTGTTTTGCGGAGCCAGGACTATGAAAGGTCATCTGGGTCTGTGGATCAGGACAGGCTGGTGGCATTCCACACTTTCCTGTCAGTCCTTGACACCAAATCCATTGCCATCCAGTCTCTGAACAGGAGGAAGTAAACAAGAAAGAGCACTTAAGAATGGATGGCCAGGGCACAGTGAAAAAAGAAGGGAAAGGAGAGCTGGAACCCAGGCCCCACTAAGTCTGTTAACCTGTGACTCAGTTTGCCACAGACCACCAAGGAAGGAGCTGTCTTCTGATGATAGCACAAGAAGGTTTGTTTTTATTGACTAACTTGAGCCAGGGCCCCCGTCAGGCACAAGGACTTTGTCGGAGCAAGCAGCCTTGAGCCACAAAGCACAGGTATGTTCCAGGATTACATAGCAGTGGCTTTCCATTAGCAACAATCTAGGGGACTTTCCACTACGTGTTACTTGCTGATTGGCTGAGGGTCTAGGTACCATAACAGAAACTTTCCCCCTTGCTGCTGATTAGTCGCACCTGCTGACTTCACCTTTGCAGCATTATTTCAGGGAAACATAACCTAAGTTTAGGAAATCGAAACCCAGGCCTTGCTCTTTCTAGTTCCTTACCGAACCTGTTATGGCACTGCTTTTGCCTCTATCTTTCAAGTCCAGCAGTGGGGAGGTAAAATTTTCACCCTGGGAGCAAGATATTTGAGGGCAGAACAAAGTCAGTGTGTCAGAAGGGCATGCTCTGGTCACACTAACACAGCAGTGGCCTCCAAAGAGAGAGACCCACTTAGCACAGTCTCAGGGAGTCTCTGAACTGCTGAGGCAGAAGTTTCTACTGCTTTCTGTGGAGGAGTTCATTCTGGGAAGGGGCAGAGCAGGAGATGGGGGCCAGTCCTGGGAAGGGTGTGAGTTGTCTATAAAAAAAAAATTCTGTACCAGTAATGAGAAGGAAGTGAAATGTGTATGGAACAATTTGAGCCTCACCCTGGAAGAAGCTTCTCTGTGACTCTGCCAGTTCTAGAAACTGAGCAGCACTAGGGCCACAAGTCTCAGGGCCACAGTTGATGATGTGAGCGGGGAAAAGGCAGTGGACAGACCCAACCTGCAAGCACTTTAGATATAGGAATTAAGCTCTGTGTCTCCTTAAGGGCCTTATTATCTAGACCATATGGTGTGCGCCCACTTTATAGATAGAGTAACTGAGGCCCCTTAAGATGAGAAATAAATGGGTCCAGGTGACAGTTAAGCAGTTGGTAGGGCCAGGGCCAAAAGCTTGTCTGTAGCTTCACCTCTTTGGAGAGAGCCGTGTGCTCTTATGCCAAGGACTGCGACAATGTCCAAGTGGAAAGGCCAACATGCAGATTCTCAACTGTATGCTTTTTTTCTTACATTCATTCCTCAGAACTTCCAACTATGTTTGTCATTTGATTGTTTGTTTTCTTATAATACGCAGAACCCCCGACGCTAGTGCCCCAGGCCAATTGCCAGGATTTCTATCCCGGCCTTGCCCCTTCTGATCTGTGATCTTAGAAGGTGTCTCCTGACCTCCTGCCAGTGTTCTCACCACCAACTAGCTGATCTTTCACAATATAGAGCACTGCCTTAAAGGTGTAACAGGGGCCAGAGATAAAGCACAATAGGGAGGACACTTTCCTTGCATGTGGCCAACCCAAGCTCAATCCCTGACATCTCATATGGTCCCCCACCCCCAGTACCACCAGCAGTGGTTCCTGAGTACAGAACCAGGAGTAACCCCTGAGCATCACTGGGACTGGCCCTAAAGACAAAAGTAGAGGAAAAGAAAAGAAACACGAGTAAGAGTAGAACACACACACACACACACACCACACAAACGCACCAACACACAAACACACACCCCTGCCCTAGGTTTTTTTTTCTTAGTTGAATATTTCCAGCTTCTCTCTTTGAAGACTGTGGCTGCGGCAGCAGAAAGGAGTAGTTGAGGGTCCAATGTGGTGATACACCAAGGCTTGTGCCCCTCCCACACAAGAGTGAGGCTCAAACTCAGTGACTTTTTCTTATGTCTGCTGTCCCTCTGGAGGGTCAGCAGCCTCTGGGAGAAGTTGGCAGGGAAGGAAGCATTGCAGCTAGCACAGTCTACTGAGGACAATGACAAAAGTCAAAGCAATCATTGACAGGGTCAAGACACCCCATGCCTTTTTGGTGGAGGAAGCTAACGAGGGACTTCCTCAAGCTCAATCAGCTGGTCTCTGATCTAAAGTCTTTAACATTTCCAAAAGCTAAAAATGTGCATATAGTTTATATCTTTAACATTTTGCCATAGAGTTTTGCTTTTATAGGGTATGAGGCACACCTGGCGGTACTCTAGACTTATTCCTGGCTCTGCACTCAGGGACTGTTCCTAGTGGCTCAGAGGACCATATGACATAGCTGAGATTTAATGCCGGTTATTCACATGCACTCTGGGTTAAGGATTGACTCCTGACTGTGTTCTCAGGGACACTCCTAGAGGTGCTCCGAGGACCATATGCAGTGCAGTATTCAAACAGTAACTAAGCACTGAGCTGTATTTTTCAGGGAATCCAAGCAAGAGCTCTTTGCTTCAGTGATCTTCCCATTAAGGTTAAGCTACATATATATAGTCTTTCTTAAGAAAAGGACCAGACCGAGTATTCTGCCTTCTCTACAGCTTTAGGTGTGGGGTGCTAAAATTCCTTTTCTGAAGATCAGATGGAGAGAAGGAAGCTGAGCAGCTTGTCCAAGGTCGTCAGGCCCCAGGAGCATTGTCTCACTCTGTTCAGCTTTGGTTCTTAGTGGATGGTCGTGCTTCCTTCCCTGAGGAGTTATTGAGCAGCTCCTCTGTTGCATCACTGAATGCAGAAAAACTGAGAAGTAGTATCCTCTTACCAAATTATGTACAAAGACACAACCAACATACCCCTTCCCCCCAAAAAAAAAACACCCTAGTGCAATGTATGATGTATACTCTAGCTCAAAAAGTAAAGAAATGCAAAGTTTAAAAAATAAAATGCTCCCAGGCCAAAGAGATAATTTGTAAGGTAAGTCACTTGCCTGGGACACAGTTAAACAGTGTTCCATCCCTGACAACAAAGAGGGTTCCTTCCATTTCCCCACATCTCAGCAACACAGGGAGTCACCTCTGAACGCCGACCCAGGAGAAATCGCTGAGCACTATGGAGAATAGCCCAAGAAGCAATTAAAATTTTAAAATCAAGAAATAAATCAATAAGAATGTAGAGGTGCTCATAGGAACCAAATTGGGGCTAAGTGGTATTATTTCTAACTTTTTTATTTCTTCCATCCCTCTTTCTACAAGAAACACTCTACAAGCTGGGGTAGTGAGCTTGAGAAGAAAAGTCTTGGCGAAAGTAGATGTCTGTCTACAAAGACCTGGAGATCTGACCTGTAAAAACGAAATTAGATTTGATCTCTGTGTCCTCAGAGGCAGACGTCATGGAAAAACTCACCACAATCTGAGGGAGAACTTGCTGGCAAAGGAGACTTCCTAGGCCTTCCAGAGAGGGAAAGGGCTCTCGGAGTGGCTGGGTGATCCCATGGCTGAGTCTCTGCAATGGCTTTTTTTGCAGCCAATCAGGAGGAGAAACTGGATGGTGACCTGGATGTGGGCATCTCTTCTAATGCAGAGAACAAATTAATTTCCCAGTGATAAATGAAATTTTCAGCTAAAGTGTTTATGAAGCTCATATCTGTTTCAACCTTTTCAAGGGTTTTTTTTCCTCTTCTTAAAATTTTTAGATCTCCTATCTACAACTCTTCATGTTACTTCTGGTGCTTAACTGGTAATAAGTAATCCTCTTGAGATGTACTTTCTCTCTTATTTGCTCTTTCTAGATCTCTCACCTTACACCAGCTACAGCTTCACTCTTACAGCTTGTACATCTGCCGAATGCTTTTCACAGGAGCCTTTTTTAGGTCAGACCCTGTGGGTGGCCCTGCAAGGTAATTAAAAATGCCCATAGTTTGGGAAAACTTTCCATAAGACATTTCGAAGTGAATTCCATACAGACTTTTATATCCAAAAAATGGAAGTGAACATCAACAGCATTGTAGTGTATAATTTTGGGGCTATAGTTAAACTGTTAACCCCCAATGTAAAGTTTTCTTTCGAGTCTTTAAGCCCAACTAAAGATCTGGCTTTCTTTAGTTCATTACCATTTAACACAAATATGAAATTTTTCAAAATAACCAAAGTGAAACATTCCCAGAAGGCTTAGCGTAAAACAAACACCACCCTTTCTGCAGAAGTTAGCCAAAATCTTGATCACCTTAAATAACTGACACTCCAGTAGACACTCAAAGGCCAGAGAGACAGTACAGGGATTAAGGCTCTTCTCTGGCATGTGACCAAACCCTGTTTGTTCCCAGCTCCCCTAGGAAGGAACCCTGAACACAGAGCTGGGAGTAGTTCCCAGCACTTCCAGTATGACCCGTACCCCACAATCCTCAGGCTTTGGCTAGCCTCCTGAAGTAGGTACCATGGCAAATAAGCACCAGCAGTGATCTCAGTGTGCTGGGAGGGAGGAATTGTTGAGTACATGAGAATATATGCACCTGGTAGCACCTGAGGCCTCATTTAAAACAGTTGAGGATCCTTTGTTCTCCCAGTGCCGTGTGTATATTCAGTTAATCACCTAAGGGACACAGTACACAGTAAGATGGGCCCCGAGTCACCACGGAGCACCCATATCTGTCCCATCATGCACCAGAGCCAGATTAGATGATTTTACTATTCGTGGCCGGAAATTCCCACCTCTTTTAAAAAATGCGATGTGGTCAATAGAACTGTGAACTGAGTGAGTGGAGAAAGGACCTTCAGCCAGTGGTATAGGTGGGCATCTGTACCCTGGGGATAGTATAGTCAGCTTGCATATCTCTGCTAGTGAAATCAGTACTATCATAACCTTGATCCTTCAAAAACAACTACTGTGGAAAAAACTGAGTGCCTGAGAACAGATGACTGGTTAAAAAGACTTTGGTACATTTACACAACGGAGTACATGTAGCTGTTAGAAAAGATGAAGTCATGAAATTTACATACAAGTGGTACTACATGGAAAGTATCATGTTAAGCAAAATGAATCAGAAAGAGCGGGATAGACACAGAAAGATTGCATTCATCTGGGGAACATAAAGTAACAAAACGGGAGACTAACACCCAGGAGTGGCCGAGATTAGTACCAGGAATTTTGCTCCATGATTTGGAGGCCAGCTACACGCAGTAGGGGAAAACGAAGCTCAGATAGAGAAGGGAGCACCAAATAAAGGGTGTTGTGAGGATCCTCCCAGGGTGGGAGAAGCATGCTGGAAGTAGACTATAAACCAAACATGATTGCCACTTAATGCCTCTCTTACAAACCACAGAACCCAAAAGGAGAGAGAGAACAAAAGGGAATGCCCTGTCACAGAGGCAGAGTGGGATGGGGGGATGGGGGTAGGAGGGATGCTGGGACCCATGGTGGTGGAGGATGGGCGCTGGTGGAGGGATGGGTACTTGATCATTGTATAACTGAAACCCAAGCACAAAAATTTGTAAATCTATAACTGTATCTCATGGTGTTTCACTAATAAAAAAAAATTTTAAAAAAGAATGATCTGAAAAAAAACTGCTGTGGAGGTGAGAATCAAAGAATTGAATAATCTTCACATTAAAAAAAGAAGACTTGGAACTACATTTCAAAGTTTGTGATTTTTTAATGTGTAAATACCACATCTAGGGAAGTAATATTATTTCTGCAGAAATGGAAGTATAGAGAAATTCTGAGAGAATAAACACCCAAACGAGGACAGTGGTTACTCGTAATATGGTAAATGGGTGGGTGGCACCATTCACTTGCAGGAGAAAAATAGGCTCAGAAGCTTGGACTGGTGACTCACTTTCTTATCTACCTATAATCCGTGTAGGGAAACAGAGGCATAAATATATTTCTAAACAAAAATACGATGTTAATAATCACCAGAGCCCCAAATCCTGTGTTCATTACTCTTCTAGTGAAAGGGATTGTTGTACCTCAGAATATTAGAACTGAACTTCCTACCACTAACTAGCGAATAAAACGGGAAATTCTGCATATGGTGCATATGGCTCCTCCCCAGGAATTCACTAATGATGTTTTCTATATAAAGAATGCTTCATGTCAGAAATCTTAGTGCTCCTTTGAAAGGAAGAGAGCAGCAGTGGGGTTTTGGAAAGGTAAACTATCAAATGGATACTTTGATGCTAATGGATAATTTCTAAAGGATCTATGAACCCATTTTGGCAGAAACTCAAGCCTTATAAAATATCAGGTTCTCTTGCTCAAGTTTGCTCATCAAATCCATGTCTTTTACCCTCTTAGAAAACAGACATCTCTTTCCTCGCTCTTCTGAACAAAATTTCTTGAAAGCACTCAATACTTATGACACAAATAATTATAGCCTTCAGCACTCTTGGGGAGTATGAGAAGAGAAATGCTCTCCTTTTGATTTTATTTGGACTTTATGCACTTTTCCTTTAGCACAAATAACTATGCAAAGGAGTAATAAATTAAATGGCTTTGTCTATACCAAAGAGACATGGATTTAAAATCCATTTTCTGGCTTAAGTACCGTTTGTGAGTAACTTGTTGGGTGATAGGCATAGTCTGAGTGCTTAACCTGAGCGTTTCCAGGGAACAAACAACATTAAATTCTGATGTTTTCCCGTGAAGTGCAAATAAACGTATGGTATAATTTTAAGTTAATATTCCAAATATAATTGATTATAAAATGCCTCATTGGGTGAACCAGGCATAGTTGGAAGGTCTAGTAATTGCAAGTCCTTAACAGACATGAAGAGAATCCAAAACAGCAGTGCTTCCTAGCTGCTGAACCCTTCTCATTCTCTCTGTTCACAGTCAAGAAAACAGTTAGTGTCCCTTTGACCTTCCGAGAGGCTGGGCATCGTTTCCTCCCACTGAATCCTCCAAGAAAATTGTGTTGTTTCACTCAGATAGTAGGAAGCGTTGTGATCACTTCTCATTCTGCTTAGAATCTCCGCCATTTCACCAAGCTTCAAACTCTTGCTCAAGTTTATGCACCAATGCAGATCTTCTTCCTATGGCCCTAATAAAGTGCAGCAGGAGACTACTCCATCTCATTCCTGAGTCCTCTTTCCTTACCCAATGTACCTCATGGAATTTCTATTCCTATTCTCTTCTTATTGCTCATAGAGCCACAGTTTCCCTAGACTCCCAAGTTTTTGCTTTAATTCCTAATGAATACTGAGTGTCTCCAAATTCTACACCACTCCCAAGGGCAATGGGCCCAAACTTAAGGATAAGGATCCACCATCAAATGAATGTTGATATTTCGGATGTTGTACAGATGCTTGAACCTAAGTTTACAAGCACTGAAACTGTCCCACTCCCCAACTCAATGGCTCTTTTTGCTTTTTCTTCTCTGGATACCAACATCCACCTACTCAGTATTGCCATTCATCATGGTTTTGTTCTCCTTTAGCTATAAAATGCTAGTTTTAAATAAAATCTCATGAATCCTAAATCTTAAGAACTCAAAAAAAGAAGACCTTTTTCTTTTATTCCTTTCATTTTTATAAATTTATTAATCACCGTGAGAGCAGTTACATAAAGCTTTCGGGTTTAAGTCTCGGCCACACAATGATAAAACACCCATCCCTTCACCAGTGCCCATTTTCCACCACCAAAAACCCCAGTATACTCCCCATTCCACACCCTCCCTCTACCTGTGGGGCAGATGATTTTCACATTACTCTCTCTCTCTACTTTGATTATATTCAATATTTCAACACCAGACCCACCATTATTATTTAGGATTTTACCCCAACACTCAAATCTGCTGAAAAGGCAACCATAGACAACTTGTTTTCTACTGCTGGTTATGAATAACATGATGTTGCGCAGTGCAGTAGTGGCTGCACGATTTTGGAATTCCAAAATTTTAACAATTAAATCTGGAGGGATTTCTGCCAAAACCCGCTGGGTTCCGAGATTTGTTCCTGATTCTCTGGGATCATGGCCATTAAGCAGCTTGATCAGGAGCCAGGGAGGCTGATTGTGGGTGGTGCCCCAGGGTCTCATTGGGGTGGGGAGGAAAGGGTCGCCTCCACCCCCATCCCTTGAGGCCTCTCATGTCTCATCACTGGGGGCCCAAACCTGACTGTACAGTGGCCTCTGGAGAATGGTGACCACCGAGCTGCCAGGGGGAACAGGTCAATGCAAGAAACCTATTCCCGCCTGGGGTAGCCTGGAGCTGGTAACCTACTGCTGGGACCAGACGCACTTCTGCTAAAAGCTGCTTGGTTCCAAGATTTGTTTCTGAGTGTCTTGGATCATGGCTGTTAAGTAGCTTGATCAGAAACCAGAGAGGCCGTTCATGGGCTGCAACTCGAGATCTCATTGGGGCAGGGAGGAAAGGGCTGGCTCCACCTCCATCCCGTGAGGCTCCATGTGTCTCCTCACTGCGGGCCCATACCTGACTGTCCAATGTCTTCTGGAGGATGATGGTCATTTACTTTCTTGGTAAACTTGGCCCCAACTTGTTGGGGTCTGGTCAAAGATACAGCAGCAATTTGGGGGTATCTAGAAACCTGAAGGTAACATCAGGCTGCTGATGCACTCGCCTCACAAGTACAGATTGACCTGCTAGCAGCACCATACCCCCGCCGAAGACCTTTTCCTTCCTTCCATTTCTTCTGCCATTGGCAAACTCAAATCTCTCCCTCTTCTCTGGCTCCTCCTCAGCACCCCCTTTTCTCAGAAATTTTTCTTTCCTCACCCATTGCCCAATTCATTTCCTCCTTTTTCTGAACTCATGTCTCTCACAGAGTCACCTTCATAAAATTCCGTTATTATTTTCTCCTTTACTAAATATTTTACCCAGAAGATAGCATTAACCAATATCTATTGACTAAGGAAACCTAGTATTGATTGAGGTGAGTTTTCAAATGCTGAAGTAGAATTAAATGAGCATGCACTACTTCAAATGAATGACTTACCACAAATGAAAATAATAAAATTAAAGCTGAAGAAGATAATTACAGTGTCTATGTTATAGCAGCACTAAATAGCAAATTTGAGCTTTTTCGTTATTAAATTTCTCATCTCTTCAATATGTTTGTACACTGATAAAAGTTCTTGAAAGTTTGTCCTTGAATTAGACTTGTTTTCATATTTTAACTTTTATACACAAGGTTAGATGCCTTGGAAGAATGAGCTTCTCCTCATTCTTCTTTTTGTATTCTATAAAACATAGTAAATTGCAAGTAAAATATTTTTAATATATTAAGAATATATTTAAAATTAATCTATCCTTTTTCATTCAGAAAGCATTGTGCTAGCCATAGAGATACATGGAGTGTATAGAGATACATAGAGTGTGCTAGCCATTGAGATACATAGAATGAAGGATCATAAGACTTACTAAAGCAGGAGAAAGCAGTAGGCCACACAGTCTACATTAGAATGATGGTATTATCCAAGAAAGAAGATGGCTCAGTTGTATGGAGTGTTAGAGGGGGATCAGACAAAGGCTTATGGGATCACCAGAGATAGGGTTTTAGTCACAGTTCGGGAAGGGTAGTCAAATTAGCCCTCACTTCTGAGATGATATTGACACAGGTAACTAACAGAAAGAATAAAATGCAAAAAAAGTCAAGGTGTCATGAGCCAAGGGATTGCGGGCAGAGGGATTGAAAGTACAGAAACCTGAGGTAGGAAAGAATCTACCTCACTCTTTGTGGAGAGAAAGGAAAGTCTGCCGAGGCCGGAGCTTCTTGAATAATGGAGAAAATTGCTCCAGAGCGGGTAGAGCCAGAAAATTGTAGACTCAGAATCAGAATTCTATTATATGAATAAATTCAAAAGGATTACATATATTTTACAAAGATTACAACTGGCTTACATGTGTGCTTTACACACTTTTAGAAAGATTAGCATGAAATAGAGAAAGACGATATTTAAAGCATGGACACGAGTTTTGAGGCGATAACATGAGTCTGGGAGAGAGAGAAAGGCAGCTTAGATGAGGAGAGGAGGCAGTGAAGATATGGAGAAGGAGGGAGGGCGTTCTGGGTGGACTCTAGCAGGCTCTGGACAGATTAAAGGGGGAGGGTGGGGAGAGGAAGAAACATGAACATCACCAAGATCATTTTGTCATTTAAGATGTCATTTAACCATCATTTAAGATGATGGTTAGTTGGGAAAGATGAGAACAGGAATAATTTGTAGATAGGAAACCATAAATTCTGTGGTGAAGGTTTTGCGTTTTTGATAGAAAATTAGTCATTGTAGAAGAGTGTTCAGTAAGGCATTTGGATTCATGAGTCTGAGGTTCAGAAGAAAATTTTGATCTAGACCTATCAACGGGAGTGATCAATACATTATAGGTGTTTCGCACAGACACTAAATGAAGACCACCTTGGAGGTGGGTGTTGGGGAAGAAAGCCAGAGGGAAGGAGGAGTGAAGGTCATGGATACTCAGTCTGTCCATCCCTCAGGATTTCCATTCCAGTTGGAGGGTAGGAGCCAACAAATGAGGCAGAAACCAGTAACCAAAGAAAAGGATCAAGGACAGCAAAGGGGAAGTTGACTTCATTATTAAACTTGGTTATCCCAATAAATACTAGATTATGATTAATCTCTTACATATTTTGAATTAACAGGCATCAAAGGTTAAAATCCCTAGACTCAAAACTTGAGAACCCTCAAAGTAACAATCAAGAGAGATATTTTCTATCTCGTTATCTTACATTCACTTTCCAAAGATGATGCAAAAATAAAGAGACAAATGTGATATATACATATATATTAGGTGATATATATGTGTTATGCATTATGTACTTTACCTTCAAATTAAATAAAATTTGTTTCTCTCTATAAGATTTTTATTAATCAATAGATTTTAAAAACTCAAAATATGGGTTGTAATGCTATAACTTTTGTGAAGGTATTTATTTTATCCTCACAATGAAAGCTTCTGGTGTTATTTTTGCCAGGAGTTTTGTTGACCTTTCAACACATTCTCATCAATCCCACAACCCTAAAGTTGCATTGGAGTCTACTAGAAAAGTCCAGTGGTCTCATTCATCGGTATCAATTGAGTCTTACTAGAATTTTAGTTTCCCTGGGCAGGAGCAAAGAGCAGAGTTTCACTGATATGAACCTGAAGCCCAACAGCTGGTGTGCTAAAGGGAAACTAGAATGTCTTAAAATAAGGTGGGTAATTACTATTGTCATTCATATGTCATTCCTTGGTTGATGAGACCTTTTAATCCATTTCAGTTATAAAAGGCCCAAGAGCTAAATTATTCAGAGTTAGTGTTCCGAATTCATGAAGTTCCTTAACTGTGTAAATAAACACTTTTCTATTTGACATTAAAGCATGGCACTTTTTCAATCACTAAAATGTGCAATATTAAACTTTAGAAGCTTTCTCATTACTTCAAAAATTCACTGAATGAGCAGCAAACAAGATTTGATGAGTTTGCCATTAACTGTTTTCTTCCAACATGATATTTTATTTACTTGCCTCACTCTAGAGAGATATAAGGGATTTTAGAGGGCAATGTCTCACATATTTGCAATCTATTCCCATTCATTTCTCAGCAGAGGTAAAATACATATTACATCAACAGATGTTTTACTGCAGAGATAAGAGATCAATTCAGTATGTTTTATAGAGTGGGAAGATGAATGGAGAAACAACTTCCTCTAAACTTACTTTCCTGAAGGATTAATTGAATCCTCTATAGTCCACAGCAGATTACAGAATGCTTCTGAGATCTTTAAGAAATGCAGTCAGATCATAAAGGGTTAAGCATCAAGTGGGCAGAGGCAGAAAGGGTGGCTGGCCTAAAAGAGTAAGACACTTGTGCTGGAAAATTACCAAGTTTCTGGTAATGTTTCTAGCTGGTGATTAGAGAAGGTGCAATTCATCCCCAGTTTAGAAATGGTGGGGAAGCCAGTGGCCATTTTTAATTTCTCCCATGAAGTGCTTTATCACCTTTGTTTCTTTTTACATGCAGCTATATTTACAAGCTGTAAATTAGAGCTGGAAGTGGCAGCATACCCCAAGATGACCGCCTTGTAAGAACCCCGAAACTTACCCCAGAGGAGATCCAGTATCCAGCTGCTATCATTGGAATCTATTTTATATTCTTTTCTTGGACCTCAGCATTTTTAATTTTTAAAAAACACAGGAAATCAATTTGAGATTAGGATGAAAATGGAAATCAGAGAGACCCGTCTTCTGAGGGTTCTGTTTGTTTGTTGTCCTGGCTCTGTGTTCAGGCAACACTCCTTGCACAGCTAAAAGGGCCATATGAGTGTTGAGGATTGATTCTAGGTGGGCCACATGCAAGCAAGCACTCTACCTGTTGTGCTGTTATTCCAGTCCCATAAATACTACAGAATTATGCAGATTACATGTTTGTGTACATAAGTGCATGAGTATATATGCACATGTTTGAGTCAAGCTATAAATATATGACTAGAGATGTATAAATATAAAGGTATTACTTTCCTATAGGATAACATTGGTTTGTCCTTTTTGCCTTGCCACAGGGAGATTAGGTTTATTGGGTTATTCCCATCACAGTGCTCCCATTCCTCTGTGTTTATTTGTAACTTCTTTGTGCTCTGTTGACTTGTAAATATTGTTTTTCTCTTCTCCTTAAGTCCTTTGCATAGTTAATTCAGAGCAATATCCTTTTTGTATGGACACAAGAAGACAGTTAATGCTATGCTTTTTTTTACTTGGGAGTTAATTGACTCTGAATAATATTTACTTCCTGGATATCTACTCTCTCGACTTGAACCTCAGTTGCCCTTACTTTCTAGCACCCCAAAAGTGCTAGACAAGAGACTGGATGGACCCTGGGCAAGTGGTGAGCTATATGCTACCCTGGCATTGAAATAGGCCTGGCCAAAGTGCCATAATACTTAACTTATAGTTAAGAGCATGGTCTGTCACGATTCAAAAAGTAATAACTAGATTTGGACTCTGCTAGGGTTAGGAATGATTAACCCAGCCTGAGCACTGTAGTCTGACTCTCTGTCCTCAGAGAGTCGCCCTACAAGCTCAATCTATTTCTTACTGTGTCCATACAAAATAACTAATATTAAGAAGTAGAATTAAGATGTTAACTAAGATGTTAATTAAGTTATTGGACTAAGGAGAAGAGGAACACCCCTAGGTGGTGTTTCTGCCCCTGAGCCTGATGGGGAGTCAGGGGGGTTTTCTTATGTTGATTTTACTACCAGACTGGGTGTTGTGCCTATTCCCAGTGCTGGGGAGTAGAAGAGAGATGAGAGGGTTGGGAAGAGATGAGAGAGAGAACAAAGCAGCAAGATGGAGCACGGAGAGATAGCAAGGGTGCCAGAGGGAGAAGAATGTAGAAGAATACAGGAGCAGGCATGTGGAGAGAGAGAACCCAGGCTGCCAGATGGAGCATGGAGAAATGAGCGGGAAAGACAGAAGGAAATGGGAATGAGGGGCAGTGTGAGACTAGAATGGGGGGTTTAAAGAGACTGGAACAGACGCGTGGGGAGAATGGAACAAATGGCAACTGATAATCAACCGGCTTGGCCCTCGTTTCCTCCTCCTTCCGCCCATGACATGGGCTGCCCCGGGTAAGAAAACCCTTCTGGACCCCATAAGAAACATATGAAAATATAAGAAAACCTTTCCTGACCGCCCTTCGAGACTTTCAAACCCGGGCTGCAAGAGGGAGAGCCACAGGCAAGAGGGAGAGCCATGGCTCTCCATACCCGCCCAGGGGACTATACACTTCCCTGTGAAAGTGATGCTTTCTTTCTAATACCACAGACCGAGTAATATGTCTTCTTACTCTTCTCTATTCAAGGTAAGTAACATGAGTCTATTTACCTTGATTATTCACTTCCATTGAGCTCCCTTGGTCGGGTCATCTTCGCTCTCTGTTGTGCCAAAGAGTGGGTAATTAAGAAGGACAATAGGCCTCTCTCTGCCCTTGAGCCTTGGATCCTGAATTTTAATGGAAGCTTTGTCCTTTGTGAGCTGAACATTCCCCACTGAGCCATACCATTCCCCATAGGGTGTTTCAGTAGTTGAGTTCATTATTAGTTTTTTTTAATTTTTATTAGTGAAACACCATGAGGTACAGTTGTAGACTTACACATTTTTGTGCTTGGGTTTCAATTATCACTTAATCACTTAATCACTTAACTTCCCGTTAGTCGTCGATTTGCTCGAGCGGGCGCCAGTAATGTCTCCATTTGTCCCTGTCGCATGCTAGTGTAGCCCAATGGCATCTGTTCGCTCCGGGAACATGAAGGGCCTCAAACCGATCGTTCATGGTCTTGACAAAGATGTCTGACCATCTGGTAGGTGGGCGGCCACACGGTCTTTTGACATCCCATGGAATCCAGTCGGTAACAGCACTAGTCCAGCGGTCATCTTTAAATCTCATTATGTGACCAGCCCATCTGATTTTCGACACCTTGGCAAATGAGACAGCGTCCCTGATTCTTGATCGTCGACGGATGTCAGAACTCCGGATTCGTTCTCTCATTTGAGTGAAACGTGATATTCCAAGCATAGCTCTTTCTATTCTTCTTTGGGAGACCTGAATAGCGCTCTCATCTTGTTTGCGTAGGGCCCAGGTCTCTGAGGCATATGTTAATGCAGGAAGAACAGTGGAATCAAAGATATGTGCCCGGAACCGGAGGTTCTTCATCCTCTTAGCTATTTCTTCGACGTTCTTGAAGGCGTTCCAAGCCGCTCTCTTCCTCCTGCGCAGCTCGGGTGCCAGGTCATTTGTCATGTTGACCTCTCGACCTAGGTACACATAACTGTTGCATTCGGAGATGGTCATTCCGTTGAGAGCGAATGGGGCGTCAGGAGAATTTTGCACGAAGGAGACGGTGGTCCGATCCCGTTCGAAATTTTGGGACAACAGCGACATCGGTCGGCAAAACCATCGATTGAATATGTTGTGGTCTATTTCGTTGTGGAATCGTCCACCGGGAGACTCCCATGTCCATCGTTTAGATTCTGCCTTCTGGAACTGTGAGTTACCATGAATGGTCTTGGTCGACATGATGAACTCAGACAGTCTCTCACCCTGTTCGTTCCATTCTAGGCCATGGGTCCCAATGTGAAGTTCTTCAGCTGATCTTCTCGATTTTAATGCCAAGATAGGGTTTCAATTATACAATGATCAAATACCCATCCCTCCACCAGTGCCCATTTTCCACCACCACGGGTCCCAGTATCCCTCCCACACCCATCCCTCTCCACCCCACCCTGCCTCTGTGGCAGGGCATTCCCTTTTGTTCTCTCTCTCTTTTGGGTGCTGTGTTTTGCAAAAGAGGCATTGAGTGGCAATCATGTTTGGTCTATAGTCTACTTTCAGCATGCTTCTCCCATCCTGGGTGGATCTTCCCAACACCCTTTATTTGGTGCTCCCTTCTCTATCTGAGCTGCCTTTTTCTCTAGCATGTGTGGCTGGCCTCCAAGCCATGGAGCAAACCTCCTGGTCATTCTTGGATGTTAGTCTCCTATCTTGTTACTTTATGTTTCCCAGATGAATGCAATCTTTCTATGTCTATCCCTCTCTTTCTGACTCATTTTGCTTAACATAATACTTTCCATGTAGTACCACTTGTATGTAAATTTCATGACTTCATCTTTTCTAACAGCTACCTAGTGAAGAAATCTGAATGGCTAACGGGTACACGAGAAAATGCTCTGCATCATTAATTATCAGGGAGATGCAGATCAAAACAATGATGAAATATCATTTCACACCACAGAGACTGGCCCACATCCAAAAGAACAAAAGCAACCGGTGCTGGCACGGATGTGGCGAGAAAGAGACCCTTTTTTCATTATCTGGTTTTGATGTAAGCAAGCAGCCCTCTCAGCAAAGTTTTGATATTTTAACACCATCACGTAGGGTTGTATGAAACCTGCTTGCTTCTGTCTTCTAATCTTAGTAACATAAGGGAGGGCTGGTTGGAGTAAAATGAAAACTGATGAAGATGGCAAATGCCCTTTGGAAACGGGATTTAATGTTTAATGTCTAGTCTTAATAATGAAATTGCAGCCACCCTATTGTACTTGCCAGAGTAAGTTTACCCTCAACTGAACATGAAACTGGTTAATTGGCTAACAGATATTTGGGCCTCCAGCAGATACAGCCAATAAAGCAGTTAGCAAAGACCTATATATTTGATATATTTTGCCAGCCTAAACAGTTATATTCATCCAAAAGAGGAAATATACTCATGTAGGCCTCAAATGCAAAGTTTTTATAAGCTAACATCCTTCTATTAATAATAATCTCAGGCCAAACACAAAGAAGTCTTTATTTCATTAAATCCACAGGAGAAAATCTCTCTCAAGAGATAAGCAAAGAGAGCTTTAAGTTGCCCTAAAATAGCAAATATAAATGATGCTCTCCATCTTTGCTTTAAAACAAATATGCAACACATCTAATGGAACAAAACAGAAAAGGGAGAACAGCTATTGCCTGCATGTTCCACAGAGTGCTGAAATCCCTTCAAAGTTTTAGGAGCATAATGCAAAGAACTTTGTAAAAGATGCACACGTTGACATTTTTCCATGATGAAATTGTTTTCTATTCTCATTCCCCCCTTGGCATTTTTAAGGAGTTTTGGGTGTCCTTGTTTCATAAAAATTAAAATTAAACAGATAGAGGCTTTCTTAAGACCAGTTTCAGCCAACTGACCAGAAATTTCTCAGGTCCAGACCAGGATTTCCTACAATCCAGGTCTCAGAGAACAACACAGGGAATTCCAGAATGATAATAGACTATGTTGAGTTCCAGCCTCATCATAAGACTTTCCCCTGGTCTATCAAATTACCTGCCATTTTAACCTTATTCCATCCATAAATTTTCATTTCTAATGGGAAGTCTGCACACTCTGAGGGAACTAGAAAGCATATTTGAAACTTACCTAAGTTGAACAAGAAAATCAGAATGAATAACCCAGGGATGGTGCCAATTAGATTACCTTAAACAATTCGGTTTTTGACAGCATCTTGGTTTTCTCTCTCTCCACGAAGTAGAAATGGTGAGAGTTCCCATGTGGAAGTTTGTGGAGAAGATTCGATGAGAACATTTATGAAACTGACAAAGATTATCTGATTCTGTTTGATACTCTACATATCATAATGGCTTTAGGGGACGATGAATTTTGCCTTTTATCTTTGATTCCTGAATTGCATTTGCTCCATATTTTGCTAGGTCCCCAGGCTCTCTTTTTCAAGATGATAAAACTGTATACTGCTGAATTAGGGTAGTCAATTTTTAAGACGTCTTTCCAATTGCCCAATATCTTGTCTTAATTTTACATTGAATTTAACATCATAGTTTCAAATTTAACATGCAGTTTTTCCACCTAGAAAAAAGATCTTTGTGGAATAAAATACAACTTTTTCTTTATTGGCATGCTCCCATACTTCTTGTCTAACTCAGGTTTTGTGGATATGGCTCATTATAACCCGGTGTGGGGAAATTGTAGAAATACTTCAGATTCTCTGACTGAGTCACTCATTAACATAAGGCTATAAGATCCAAGCCTGTCCATCTCTTCATTTTGAATTTCCGTCAGAGAAATTCTGTAATGTATGGAAAGATGATCATCTTTTATTTATTTATTTATTTAAATTTTTATTAATGAAACACCATGAGGTACAGTTGTAGACTTACAAATGTTTGTGCTTGGGTTTCAATTATACAATGATCAAATACCCATCCCTTCACCGGTGCCCATTTTCCACCACCACGGGTCCCAGTATCCCTCCCACCCCCATTCCCCACATCTCACCCTTGCCTCTGTGGCAGGGCATTCCCTTTGTACTCTCTCTCCTATTGGGTGTTGTGGTTTGCAAAAGAGGCAATGGGTGGCAATCATGTTTGGTCTATAGTCTACTTTCAGCATGATTCTCCCATCCTGGGAGGATCCTCCCAACACCCTTTATTTGGTGCTCCCTTCTCTATCTGAGCTCCCTTTTTCCCTAGCATGTGTGGCTGGCCTCCAAGCCATGGAGTAAAATTCTTGGTACTAATCTCAGCCACGCTTGGGTGTTAATCTCCTATTTTGTTACTTTATGTTCCCCAGATGAATGCAAGAAAGATGATAATCTTAAATTAAACTTTTTTCCTGGTGCCTGGAAAGATTTTGAACTCAGTAAATAGGCAGATGGTTTTGACTCGTGTATAATCTACAGTTGATTTTATTGGAAAGTACCTCATGCTGTGTTTTGATTTGGATAATAAAAACATTTTTCTGTTCCTGAAGAGTCACAAATATATTTTTTAAACAGAAAGAAAACAAACATTATAATTTGAGGTGCTTTATTTGCTCTCAATCAAAAGCTTTCTAAATTGCCACTTACTTTCTGGCCATTGAAAAATGATTACAGTACAGGTAGGGCAGAATTAAGAGGTAAACTCTCCATCCAAGTGGTTCCTGGGTAGAATGTATATTAGAATTGCTGGGCAACAATGTGTACCGAGGGTTCCCAGCCCCAAGTTCACTGAACAGTCATCGTAGGCATGGAGTTCAGGAATCCAGATCTGATCACAGTACCTAAACTATTTCATAGCAGCACACCCATTGCACAACTGTGGGCAATGACAGTTCTCTGAAAACATGATCAAACCAGTTCTCTCAAAAGCCCAAAGCCAAAAGTGCTTAAAGGAACTGAGGAACTGAGTTTTTTTTTCACACTTGGTCAATAAAAGCCAAGTGTTATTAAGTCAAGTTGCTGTGATTTGCTCGAGCGGGCCCAGTAACGTCTCCATTGGAGACTTTGTTGTTACTGTGTCTGGCATATCGAATACTCTCGGTAGCTTGCCGGGCTCTCTGAGAGAGGCGGAGGAATCGAACTCAGGTCGGCCATGTTGGCCGCTTGTAAGGCGAACGCCCTACCCCTGTGCTATCTCTCCAGCCTGTGATTTAAAAAAAAAAAGCCCCTCTCACTTTTCTTTAGCCATTCTTGTGCAAATGGCCAGAGATCACTATGGCCATTGTCAGAATGGAAATTGAAAAGATGAAGCAGAAATATCTCTGGGTCACACTGCAGAGTTGGACTCAAATTCAGTCTGCCCTTGACTCTGAGCAGATTAAGAGAGATATGTCTTTCTTTAGTCCAAGAGAGATTCTTCTCTGCACCTAGCTTAACTCAAATCCACTTACATTTTTACATTGACTGCCATAGTCTCTGGTTTCTGATAGAGTATAAAACAGTCTTGAAGTGGCTCCAGGACAAGAAATGATGCTATGACTTGGTGGAAACCACATAATTATGGTAGAATACCATTATTTCCTGGGCATGTCAAGTCCAGAAGATTCACTTGGGGAGGAAAGCACCCACCTAACTATGGCTAGCCTTCAGGAGCCTTTACTTGCCTGCTCAGAATTCCAGAAGAAATAGACTTGACTAAGCCAAATAGGATCTCAGGAGCAGGAACAGTAGAACTAGGGGAAAGGGAAAAGAAAGAAGAATCATTTCTCAAAAATCTACTAAAAGAGCACAGAAAGACTATCTTTAAATCCTTGGTAGACATCCTCTTATCTCACAAGCATGTCCTGGTTCACTTCATCTCACTATAACTGGATAAACATTAGAAGTAAGACTATAAAATGGTTTGAGTTTTAGAAAATTAAGATCTCCACCCTTTGGTATATCATTAGCACCTTCCATCAGAATGCTGTGCAAACAACATATTCTTATAAGCTGTTCCTGGATTAATTGAAGAATTAAATGTTCACTATATTTTATTTATAAAGTTTATTTAGATCCCTAGGACAAATCTAAATAAACTTTGTTTTTCTGCATTACTTTATTTTTTCCTTCCAGTACTGGCAATTAAACTTGGGACCTCACAGCCCTAGAACATAGACCATGACACTGAGTCCCCCTCAGGCCTGTTTTCCTTTGTTAATGACTAAAACAAAACATGCACACACATTTTCAAAAACCCTCTGTGTTGTCTCAATGGGTGGATAATGTTCCTGCCTATTTCAGAGAAGGAAATACTCTTGCTACAGGGAATGGCTCCACTAGTTAGTCCCTCATGACCTTGGACATTTACACATTGTCTCTGAAATTGAGGTTTCTCACCTGGGAAAGGATCATATATACTTGCCTTGCCGTGCTGCTTTGTGAATCCATTGAGATTGCATTTTAAAACCTTTAGGGGGCATGAAATAGATGTGGGACATTTTTCTCCCCATTTAAAGACAGTGTAAACCAATTTAGATATTCCTAAATATTTCTCCTCACCTTTCATCATCTCTGAACCGGGGGTCAAGAGTTGCACATTTGTATTAAAGTGAGCAGTATGTATGTTACAGAAAATTACAGGCACTGCAACAACCAATATTTCATGGGTCCTAGATGGTTGAGTCAGAGTAATACTATGGATCCATCTCCTTACTGAGAATCCAAACATTCAAAATTATTTAAACTCTGAAGCTAATAATAAGCCTCATGAATGTATCAAAGGGGTGACTATAGTCGAACTACTTTAGTTCTTAATCATGTTCTAATTAACAGCGTCATTACATGCAACGATCACTTTTTTTTCCCAGGGAATATGGTGAGTTATTTAGGTTTAATGCATGATATCAAAATACTGGTGATTTGCCTTTCACACTTATCTCTTAGTCCATTAAGGGACAGAATTGGCAACAATTCTTCTGCCACGAAATCATTTCACTTCATACTGCTTAAGAATATAAATGCTTTTTGTTAATCAGGTTTTGATTAAAAGGCAGCTTGCTGCAGTATGACCTATCTATAGATGTTAGACACCACAGCATTGTTAGCTGCAGTGTATTAGATCAGACACGAGCCATTTAAAGTCAAAATTGGCATTATGCTTTCCCAGGAACCCATGTGGCATATATGGGGATAATCTAGCACCTGCAATTGTTTTCATTGTCTCCAATTATAAATGCAATAACCAGGTGACAGCAGTGGTGAGTTCCAGAAGAAAATCTAAAACTCATTGCAATGATTTGTTTTATGTTGCCTGTTAATAAATGTATCTCCACTTTACCTGGGTATAATTGACAAATCAGCTCATCGTCTGTTTGGGGTGTGGAATACAACATCTCCGTAGACACAAACATTGTAAAGAAATTCCATGGTAGGTTCATTAATACATCCATCATCTCAAATATTTACCTTATCATTATTCTTATGAGAGTACTCAAGTTGCACATGTCAGTGATACAGTGAGGTATTACCAACTGTGGCCACCATGATATACATGAGACACTTAGGTTTGATTTGCTTTTAATCAAAAGTGGGGAGGAACTTGTCCCCATTTTCTCCCTGTTGCCACCACCCATCCTGGCAAATACCTTTCTTCCCTGTCTGATTATAGCTTTTTAAAGATTCTACATGTTAGCAAAACCATGCAGTACTTGTCTTTGTCTATTTCCCTTAACATTATGTGCTCCATTTTCTTATTTTTTTTTTGCCTTTATTTTTGGGTCATATCCGGCTATGCACAGGGGTTACCCCTGGCTCTGCACTCAGGAATTACCTCTAGTCGTGCTCAGGGAACCATATGGGATGCTGGTAATCGAACCCAGGTTGGCCATATGCAAGGCAAATGCCCTACCCGCTGTGCTATTGCTCCAGTCTCTATGTGCTCCATTTTCATCCATGTTGTCACATGTGGCAGGACTTCCTTTTTGTTCTAAGGCCGAGTAATATTCCACGGCATATACACCACATTTTCTTTGCCCTCTCCTCTACTCACACTGGAAGTTGTTTTCCTTTCTTGACTCTATCAGCAATACTGTGGATATAGACATCCACATACCTCTTTGTGTTGCTGATTTAAGCTCCTTAGGCTACTTACCCAGAAGAGGGATTCTGCATTACCTGATGCCATAGTGCTGATGTTTGGAGGCCCTCCATGCTGTTTTCAGGCATTTGTGCCTGTGGCCAACCAGGAGGGCACAGGTTTTCCTCTTCTCTGCCTCCTTCTCCACAGAAACTCTCTCTGTTTTTCTGATAGCCGACATCATAACAGGCCAGCCCAATGGCCAACCTCCCTATGGTTTTGATTTGCAATTCCTGATGATGAGTGGGTTGGAAACCCCTTCCAGAGCCTGCTGGCCATTTATGGGTCTTCTATGGGAAATTACTATTTAAATCATTTGTTGTTGCTTTAACCAGGTGAGATCTTTTGCTTTTTCTCTTTTGCTATGCAGTTGTAGCTGTTCCTTATACCTAGCTCTGATCAGAGACTGGAGGGGTAACGGGCAGGGCTGGGGGGCAGGGATGGTGTACTTGCAGTCATGTTCTTCCCTTCCATCCTTTCTTTCCTTCTTCTTTACACCTTGTTTTCTTTATAATCACCTTTGCTGTGCATCCTTGGAGCTAAGGTCCACTTTGTTGCATTCTATTGCATTGCCTTTGCTTTGTGTGTTTAGTGAATGGGTCTTACTGTACTGAATTCTTGATAGGTATTTTTCAAAGGAATTGCCAAGTATCTCATTTACTGTAGGAGACCCAGTTGTCTTCCCCATCTTCTTTCATTTGATGAATGATGACAGTCCACATAGCATGCTAAGCTGCTTCTCTTGGTCACTACTCACCCAAGTGTTATAATCAACACTTAATGGCCCAACTGTTTTTCCTTTAGTCAAATACTGTACTCTATTTCCTCACTAGTTTCTTTTCTTTCTTTTTTTTTTGGAGGGTGGCATGATGGGGAGCAGGAGGAAAGACTCCCAAGCATGCTCAGGGAGCATTCTCAGCCAGCCAGGCCAGCAATTGCGTGCAAGGACCTGGTGGTACTGTGAGAAACTGGGCCATGCTGGCAGTGCTGGGAGACTCAGGACTGCACCCAGAAATGCTCAGGTGACCAGGGGGTGCCAGAATCAAACCTGGGGTAGACACATTCAAGTATGCACCTTTATCACTGTACTATCTCCAACCATATTTTTTTATCTTTTTGACCACACCCAGTGGTCTCAGGGCTTCTTATTGTCTCTGTGCTCAGGGATCACTTCTAGAAATATTGGGGACCATATGGGGTAGCTTCGTGCGAGCCTCAGGCAACCATAAGCGAACGTCTGAGCTTACAAAGCAGTTCAGAAAAGCAATAAAGGAAGACCTCAAAGAAAGAAGAGTAGCAGTGCCGGCCAATGCAACAGAAACCAGGAAAAGCATGACTTCTACTCAGATCTCTTTGATAGCCACATCCACCTGGCCACATACCAAATTCCACAGGATGGATATGTGGTTTCAAATGTTCTCCCTTCCGAAATCCGACACGCCATTTCACTGTAAAGAAGCGAACAGTACCCGGCCCAGAGAAGGTCAGACCCGAACACCTGAAGAACCTGCCGTCAGTACTCATCAATACATTGGCTCGGCTCTTCACATGCTACCTGTCTGAATACAAGGTTCTGTCCCAATGGAAAACCAGCAGGACTGTTCTACTGTACAAGAAGGGAGATATCCAACACATTGGCAACTATTGCCCTATCTGCCTATTGTCTGTCATCTACAAGCTGTTCACTTGAGTCATCCTGAATAGGATTGGCAGAACACTAGATGAAGGACAACCTTGAGAGCAAGCCAGGTTCCAAAAAGGATTCAGCATGATCGATCATATCCACAAAGTAACCAATCTCATTGAGGTTTCTCAGGAGTTCAAGATGCTGGTCTGTATAATGCTCACTGATCTAAAGAAGGCCTTTGATTCTGTGGAGATTGAAGTGGTCATCAAAGCCCTAGCCAAACAGGGCGTTCAAACTCAATACATCAGGATCCTCCATGAGTTGTATTACAGATTCACTACCAGGATCTCACCATTCTACAAGGAAGTGATCATCCATGTCAAGAGAGGGGTTCGGCAGGGTGACACCATTTCACCAAAACTCTCCGGTACCACCCTCAAAAAAGTCATGTGAAGGAATGGGAGTGAAGATAGACAGCAACTACACCACCTCCGCTTTGCTGATTACATCGTTCTAATAACACCAAATATTAGCCAGCGGCACAAATGCTGGCTGACTTCAAACGTGAGTGTGGAAAGGTCAGACTACAACTGAATCTCATGAAGAAAGTGTTTATGAGAAACGGACTCATTCCTGATATTCCATTCACTCTCAACAGAATGAACATCTCCGAATGCAACAGTTATGTGTACCTAGGTTGAGAACTCAACATGACAAATGACCTGACACCTGAGTTGCACAGGTGGAAGAGAGCAGATTAGAATGCCTTCAAGAGCGTCAAAGAAATAGCTAAGAGGACAAAGAACCTCCTGCTCCAGGATGAAAAACCTCTGGCTTGGGGCACGTATTTTCTACTACACCGTTCTTCCTGCATTAGCATATGCCTCAGAGACCTGGGCCTTATAAAAGCAAGATGAGAACGCTATTTCGGTCTCCCCCAAGAGGAATTGAAAGAGCTATGCTTGGAGTATCTTGCATCAGTCAAGTGAGAGTAGAAATTCGGAGTTCCAACCTCCATCAATGATCGAGAATTAGGGATGCTGTCTCGTTTGCCAAGGCATCAAAAATCAGATGGGCTGGGCACGTAATGCAATTTGAAGATGACTGCTGGACTAGAGTCATTACCGACTGGATTCAACAGAATGTCAGGTAGCTGTCCACCTATAAGATTGTCAGACTTATTCGTCAAGACCCTGAATGATAGGTTTGAGGCTCTTCGTGTTCCTGGAGCAAGCAGATGCCATTTGGCTACACTAGCACGTGACTGGGATGAATGGAGACATTACTGGCGCCTGCTCAAGCAAATTGATTAGTAATGGGATGTCAACTGATCAATTGATGGGGTGGCAGAGATCAAGCCCATGTCAGCTACATGCAAGGCAAGCTCCCTACCGACTTTACAATCGCTCCAGTCCCAGCTCTACTTTTTCTACCTAATGAGTACGAATAGCAAATCATTTCTACAATTTACTAAGATCCAGTTCAAAGATGAAAAATAGTTTTTCTAGCTATTAGAAAATAAATATGAGAAAAGAGTAACTCTAGGTCATCACATTTTGCAACAAAGTTCTGGTTCTTTTACTTTGAAGAAATTTGTCTCTATATTGATTCATCCATCCATTATTTCAACTAACATGAAAACGTACATTGAGACCCTCCTTGGGGCAGAAAATAACAGATGAACATTTGTGAGAAGTGTCTTAGAAAGAACAATAGGACAGTGTCTCCATTGTGAATATTAATAACACCCAGTAGGATAGAAAAGGGTGCTAACTATCATGTAAACAGTCTTCTTCGTTCACTTTCAGCAG